>NW_019396571.1:47610-194807 GCF_000591075.1 Eurytemora carolleeae | reverse complement strand
TTGGATGGTTGGTTGGATGGTTGGTTGGATGGTTGATTGGATGGATGGTTGGTTGGATGGACGGTTTTATGAATGGATTGTTTCTTAGTTGGTTGGTTGGATTGTTGGATAGATGGTTGACTGGATTATTTATCGAATAGTTTGTATAGTTGGTACTGGTAGACTGGTTGATTAGTTTTTAGAGGATAAGTTGTTCGTTTGGTAAGCAGGGTTGGTTAGTTAGGTGATTAGTTTTTGGGTTGGTTTGTTGGATTCTTATTTAGATGGTTAGTCTGTTGGTTAGTAGGTTGGTTAGTTGGTTGGTTAGTTGGTTGGTTAGTTGTTAGTTTAGTTGGACATGGTTAGTTGTATGTTTGTTTGAATGGTTGGTTAGATGGTTAGTTGGTTGTTGGTCAGGCAGTCACCAAAAGATTGATTGATTGATTGATTGATTGATTTTCAGGTATATTGCGAAGGGTATGCGCGAGCCCTGGACCCGAAAAGGAGAGTTGAACAGACGATACAACAAGTTCCAGCCAAAGATTGCTTTCCCTCTTAAGGTTTTTTTTTCTCTGATGTGAAATATATCCCGTGTCACATTAAGTATCTCCGATGTGACGTTTATTATCTCCGGTGTGACGTTAAATGTCTCCAGGGTTATGTTAAATTTCTCCGGTATGACGTAAATATCTCCCGTGTGATTTTAGATATCTCCGTTGTGACGGTAAATATCTCGGTTGTGACGTTTAATTTTTTCCGATGTGACGGTAAACATCTCGGTTGTGACATTTAATTTCTCCGATGTGACGTTAAAAATCTCTGTTGGAACGTTAAATATCTCGGTGTGACGTTAAATATCTCCGATTTGACATAAATTTCTCAGTTCACATGGGTCCTCTGTTAAGGATTTTTAAGTACTGATGAAAGAACATGGACAGCACCTTAAAAATATTAAAAAGACGACATTAATAGAGTTTTGTTTTTGTAGGAGAAGCTTGCAGTTTACGAAGTTCCTGAGTCCAAGTACAAGGGAGAGAAGGACGATGCTTAGAACAACTAAAACTCGTCTAAAATTAATCTTCTCAAGTCCTCGAAAGGATTTTTGAAGAATTCATTTCTGAAAATCCAGAATAAATGAAAAGTTGATTATTTGTTTCAGATAAATATGTAAACAGAGAGGTTGTAAGTTGTCCAGTTATTTCACGGTAAAAATTTATTTTCATACAGCTAGTTTCAAGTCAATTTGGTTTAAAGAGTGGTACGATTCACAATTCGGTTTTGTACCTTTTAATCCTTGTCTTATAAGGGATAAATAAGATATCTTTATTTTTTATTCCTTAAAATTGATAATTTTCAATTGTTGTTTTAATCTTTAGTGAATTGCGGATTTAAGCTGCAGAGAAAATGAAGGAAATTGTTAGAAATTAACACTTATCTAGACAGAAAAACAACGATGTCTTCCTTATTGTAATCAAGAAACAGGTTTTAAGCAGTGCTTAGGATAGGATCCGGATCCGTTGGATCCGCAAGATTTTGGCTTCCTGGATCCGGATCCGCAAAAATATCCGGATACAAGGGGTAAAATATCAACCATAAACTGCAAAAAAAAAATTTTACTCCTCTGAACTTCTGAAAAAAGAGATTATAAAAATTTCCTCATTTCTGAATGGTTCAACAAGTTCTAAGATAAAAATATGCAAAAAAATAATTTTTAAAAAATTTGAAAATTATGTTTTGTAAAAAAGATTCAGTAAATCTTAAAAAAATTATCCGGATCCATTTCTTTCCAGTGCGGATCAAGGATCCGTATCCGGATCCGCGTCAAAAATAAATGGATCCTAAGCACTGTTTAAGTATGACATTGTGAATCGACATATCACTCTTGAAAATACAGAAAGAATGTAAACAGTAATTATCCCTACGACAAAAGGTTATTTTTTTTATTTTTTTTAGGTTATTTCATGACTTTGTGACTCAGTGCTTCTTTCTAGCAGATGTATGTCTTCCTATTTACAATACATTAACAGGTAAACTATTTAGCTCTAAGATTAATTCCAGTTTCATAGTTTCCTTTTCTTAATGTCATATTTAATATTATGCATAGAAATTAGAGACACCCACCCATGATTTAATGAATTACAATGTATAATTTAACTATAAGGTGTAAAGAAGGTATGCATGAAATGTTTAGATGCGTCAAAAAATCGTTAATCATAATTATGTTTATTACACAAAGACTATTATGGACATTTTTTACTCGGTTAGAGATTTATGAGACCAAGATCTCCAGGGTCTCCAGGCGGATGTTTCTCATGAATCTCATCAGTAGCTTTTCCAATTCAGCAATATTCTGACTTCTGAGGCTAATTCTTCTCCTACTTAATCTACTCCTAGCTCCAGTATAGACCACCGACTTTCGATTGGATTGAGGTTCGGAGAGTTGAATGCCATTCCTCCGATGATCCTGGAGCCACCGAAGGCTTTTAACAGCATTATGACGACGTTCTCCATCCTGCATAAATTTCAGACTTTGGACACTTTCTTTGAGTGAAAGGTAGAGTCCACACATCATAAGCAGATGGTTTACTATAAAACAGGTTCAACCAAATATCTTTTATAGCCGATAAAACTTGAAGTTATATTGAACTAACCTAGGTACCAAGAACTAGAGATGGGGAAGATCGTTCTTGAGAACAAACGAAATTTTTATTGAGCGATGGTGTCGTTCAGGAAGAAGAAAAAACAATGGACGAACGACTCGTATCGTTTGAAAAAACTAGCGTTTTATTCTGAACGAACTGTCGTGTTTAAGAATTCACACTTTTTAAATCAAAACTGGTCCCGAAATCAGATCTTTTGTATTGTGTATCTGAGGATCAAGCATTGATAGGGAAAATCTTGATTCCTCCCGGCTTTTCCGTGGCGATCGTACCCTATGAGGTAGGGGGTGCGATGAGCCCAACAAAATGACCTCCGGAGCCTCCTGATACGCAAAATTCCCTCCAAGCCCCGCTAAACCGTCTCTGCACGATGATTACTTTAGCATGTTAATTATTAAATTCACGATGAAGTGAGCAAGAATGAGTAGTGAGTACACATTAGTTTCATAAATATTTTACATGTGTATATTGTACGAATCAAACTATGTATATTAGCACCAATCCACAAAACAAAATAGTTTTTGTGAACAACTTAAATTTGTGCTTTTATTTTATGCTCAGTGTACACTTTTCATAAGAAAACAAGTTAAGATCAATTAAATGAATTAATATTTGAACTTTGTGGATTAAACGATTCTTAAAACTATTGTGGATTCTACTAGGAAGAGATACATTTTTTTGATTGGTTAAGCCATAAAAGGTAATTAAAAAAATACAGCACGCGGAGATCAATATGCGGACTACGGAGGCTTGGAGACGTAGCAAGAGGCACGGAGATGGTTTTGTGGGACTTAATGTGATTCTCCGGACTAGAGGTCATTTTGCGGGGCTTATGGCGGCTCTGCACCCCATCCCTCACCCTGCAAGGATAACTTAAATAAGGATTAAGCACTTAAATTCTTAAGTTGTCATGTAGTGAATTTTGAGAAAAAGTGCTGTAAATTTTCGCAATTTTACGAAAAAGTTTTAATTTTATACCTGTTCTAATATATTCCCTTGCTAAACTCTAGTTACAATTTTTAAACAATTATAAGGTTTTAAAGCTCAAAAAACGGTATTGTTAAAAATAAGAATTTTCAGATTTAAATTTTTTTTGCATTTTAGCGCAAGTGGCGCCATAATGGAGCTGGTTAATGATGCCGCTTGTACGGTACAAGCAGCGGCAACTAGTACGTACAACAACGTGACAGAATCCCTTCAGGTAAATTATATACAGTAACAGTTCATTATTGTTTTTTAATTGTTTATTGTCTGACACCTTTAATTTAATCATAAAACGTTATATCAGAGGATGAAAGTTTCGAACTGTGATTTGGCCCAAACCTGACAGTGAGTGTAAAGTTTGGGTCGAAGGAAGGCAGTTACCGTTTTTTACGGTTTTTCAGGTTTGCCCACAAAAGATGAGAGTCGACTTTACGGAGCCCTTTTTCTTACATTGATGGTTCAGATTTAAACTTTTTGTTTTATTTGCAAAGTCATGGTCAAGGCCAAGGATCAAATTTAACCTTCAAATTAACAGAACTAAACGTGTTTAGGTCGTCATTAAAGCCGCATCCTTTGTGGGTAACTCTGTAAACTGTGAATAAAGATTATGTTGTTAGTTGTCTAGTTCAGTGGTGACCACCTTTTTGCGAGTGATAATGGGTTTTGTTTTTGTTTTGAAATGTTATAACAAAAGTTGTTAAATACTCCAAAATCGGATCCCGGATTAAATTTTGTGAAATTGTTTTTTTGGGGTATTTATTAAGATTAAGTTTTCCCTGTGGATGATAATATTTGTGCCCAAACTTAACACTCAATGTCAGGTTTTGAACATAAGCACAGTTTGGAACTTGCTTCTCATGTACGTCAATACCGTTAATATGTTTTATTTATCCTCTTCATTTATGATTTTTGAGACTTATAAACTTATAAGTCAGCAAACTTGAAATTGTAACATGTGCGAAAAGGGAAAACCTTGCATTCTGAAAATGGTGCAGGTTTTTAATAAAAAGGAACCTGACCGCTCACAGTTATAATTTTCGAAAAGAAGAAAATAATGTTAATTTGTAGATATTTTCATATCACATGATATGTTGGAAATAATTTCTTTAATTAATATTATCACCTCGACACAGGAAAAGTTTCTAAATTGTTAATCATAATGCCCAATAATGCCATAATGCCAGACAGTGTCAGGTTTGGAATTTAAGCTCAGCTTGGAACTGTATTCTCTGTTTTACTGTACAGGGGTGTTTATTTTTTTTAATTCCCCCCCTTTGATGTATGGGGGGAGGGGGAGTGAAAAATGGGACATCCATAGGCAAATTTTTTTCATTCCTTTTGGAACAATGTTTTTTGATTTTCCTCCTAAAATCACTTATCTTTCACTTAAAATCATTTATTTCACCAATTCTGTAAATAAAACCTTTGCTCAGTGCAATCAAATATACCTTCTGGGAGCAAAAATTAATTTCTCAAAGAGAGGGGGGGGGTAATAAAAAGATTTTACGTAAAATATACTCCCCTGTTACTGTATTTTCTTTGTGAAATCTGCTCTTTTTAAATCTTTATTGTATTTATCATCTAGGAATTGGCTAAAAGTTTCCAGGAATTTTTTCTCTGCTTGTTAAATAATTTATTCAGTAATGAGCTTTTACAGGGAACATTAAATATTAAAACAGTTTCTGGCACACAGAGATGAGAATGTAGAGTGAATTATCCAAACCAAATATGTGTCGGTAAAATTAAATACTCTCCCAACTTAAAAGAATCGGATACGATATAATCTAGAGAGGGGGGGAGGGGGGGGGAACTAAGGTTTTTGACGTTTCCAACCAACTGCTTAAATGCCTTATTTTAACCTATACTTGACTAAATCTATATTTAGACCTACTTCCAGTCATTGGATTTAAACATTATATAGCTCTTTAGAAAGTCTTCAACAAAATGAAGAAGGTTGCACAGTCTTTGCGGAGAAATTTTGCAAAGATTTTTGCACAGACGCCTTTAAGGAAATTTTCACATTGTCTGTTATCCTTTAATACACATTCATTTTTTGAAAACTTTGCAAATATTTTTGCATATTTGAATTTGCAGGACCAAGAGCTTTTAAAAAATATATAGTTTATCTTAAATCACGCATTTGTTTTTACAAAAAAAAACGTTTTTGCAAAAAAAACTTGTTTTGCAATAAATATTTGAAATTATGCAAAATTGCTTAATTAAAAAAAATCAAAGTTGAGCCCAAGGGCTTTTTAAAAATGTATCAAATGTTGTATCACAATAAGGAAATAGAGGGGGGGGGTCCTTGTGACCCCCCCCCCCAGACTATTTTGGGTAAACATGACCCTAACCTGAATAGGGTTAAGCATTTTAAGGTTTTAAAACTTAGAGGTTGTACAAGAATCTGAGACGTAAAATAGCATGCTGCTTGTTGTATTATATTATGCAAAATTTTTACTCCTACCAAAGATATATAAAAAAAAACGTTTTTTCAAAACGATTAGTAAAATAAACCATTATCCGTAAATTGTGTTGGTTAATACCTTTGAACAGAGAAAAAAACTTCACAAAATGTAATAAAACTAAACCTATCGAAGATACAATTTTGCTTTGAGTGTTATATCTCAAATTTTTGTGAAACACTTTAAACGTCAACATTTCGTAAATGTCTGAAAACAATGCACATCTATACACTTCTTGTAATTTTAATATTTTCTCAGGTCCATTGTCAGACCGTAGCTACCAACCTTCTTAATTATAAATATCAGGATAGATCGTTAATGGATACATCACCAGAGTATCCTGACACATTGCAGGTGAGTAATATTGTAATTTTATTATTGATTTTTTGTGTTTATTAATATTTTTAATGCCAGGAATCTTTTTGCATTTTTCTTGTAATAGACTTACATTGCCGCCTTTTATCGCAGTAAGCTTAGGGTCCTAGTGATGAACATTGAACTTACGCCTCAAAACTTCGCTAAAAAATTATCTAAAATTTTTTTTTTAAATGTCGAGCTGAGA
The DNA here is from genome assembly GCF_000591075.1 of Eurytemora carolleeae. Taxonomy (NCBI): domain Eukaryota; kingdom Metazoa; phylum Arthropoda; class Copepoda; order Calanoida; family Temoridae; genus Eurytemora; species Eurytemora carolleeae. Next base: position 188,160 of record NW_019396571.1, on the reverse strand, counting down.
GCCATTTTAAAGAAATAACAGATCAAAGAAATCACTAGTAAGTCCGAAAATAAAAGTTTTTTTAGAAACAATATCTCGATCAAAAGATTTATCTAAAGCCGCTGAATACTGCTGATATTTTTATTTGTTTAAAGTTATTAATTTGTTTGTTTTATTGCCAAAAACCAGTTTTTGCACTTAGTTGTATATTCAATAATATTTAGACATTAGACACATACAATGATATTTAGACATCTTATTTAGACATTAGACACATACAATGATATTTAGACGTCTGATTTTGACATTAGACACATACAGTGATATTTAGACATCTTATTTAGACATTAGACACATACAATGATATATAGACATCTTATTTAGACATTAGACACATACAATGATATTTAGACGTCTGATTTTGACATTAGACACATACAATGATATTTAGACATCTTATTTAGACATTAGACACCGTATTTAGACATTAGACACATACAATGATATTTAGACATCTTATTTTGACATTAGACACATACAATAATATTTAGACATCTTATTTAGACATTAGACACATACAATAATATTTAGACATCTTATTTAGACATTAGACACATACAATAATATTTAGACATCTAACTAGTTATCTAATTAATGAATCTGTATGTAATCAATCAAATCAATGTTTTCTGACTGATCTTTTGTCAATATATTTTGAAGAATTTTTCAGTGTTAATAAGACACATTTTTTATCGAATTTTTTCTTTAATTGCTCTCAGCTCGCAATTAAAAAAAAATGTTGACTATTTTTTAGTGAATGTTTAGCAGAAAATCGACTCACCCTAATGTACTTCTTAAAATTGAGGGTCACCTTAAATTACAAAAACAGCCCCTTCAATGCAATAATTAGTTGTTAAAACATAATTTATTATACAGCCAGTATGGATTCTTGGTGAGCAGTGGAGTGCGAAACATGATCTGGATGAACTCAAGGATATTGTCATGTCTAGGCTTTGGTTCACATACAGGTATTTATATAGACCCCCTCCCCCCCCCACCCTAGATTTAGAGGAACTCAAGGATATTGTCATGTCTAGGCTTTGGTTCACATACAGGTTTTTATATAGAACCCCCCCACCCGCAAGGAAAGGAAACATTATATGAAACTTTTATTTGAATTGTTGTAGGAGGGATTTCCCTAGTATTGGTTCTAGCGGGTGTTCAAGTGACCAGGGCTGGGGTTGTATGCTACGCTGTGGACAGATGCTTCTTGGTTCCTGTCTTCAAGATCTACATCTTTCCAGGTAGCTTCAAAACACCAGGGTTGGCAGAAAACAACAGCTCAAAAAATTCCACTGACAGTGTTTTTTTTTTGAGTTTTATTGGGTTCTTTATAACTTTCTAATTTTCGCCTTATCTTTACTTTATATTGATAAACCATTCAAGTAATGTAGTCTACTTTCAATCATATTGGTTATCTGGTGGTTTACAACTTTACAGCACTAAAATTGACACTTCACTCAAGTGTGGTGAATGAAACCGATGTTCTTAACAAAAGGAATATTACTTGAAAAATAAATTATGATTCATTCCGAAATTCCGATAAATCGTAAATAATGCTTAGGATCCGGATCCGTTGGATCCGCAACATTTTTGCTTTCCGGATCCGGATATGCGGATCCTCGGATCCTGATCTAAGGGTCAAAATCAAAAAACGGCAAAAAAAAATCAACCCAAATGAAGTATTAGCATGAAAATAAACGGAAAAAAAAGGAAATAAAATTTTAAATTCTTCTTTTGTTAAAGAAATCAAGAAATGTTTATGACCTTTATCAGGATCCGGATCCATTTTTTTCTAGATCCGCATCATAAATCAAATGGATCCAAAACACTTGACTAATTACAATTCTCTCCATTGTTTCTGTGAAGATAAAATGAACTGAATCTTCTGTAATGAAAATTGCTGTACTTATATCACATTTCATCTTTATCTTCGTAAATATATGTTTTGATGGTTTGTCGCGCTGACCGGTCTTAGCGGATAATTTCTTTAAATAAATATCAGTTCAATGCAGACTCTTGATATTTACCGTATATATATCTGGATAAATAGAGAGGTGTTAGTTTGTTACAGCGCATTTAATTTGAAAAAATCAAGGAGATACGGGCAAGATTGTTACACTTCTAATCCATATCTTTACAACCTTATGTCGTAGACCTTGATATTTTGACATGGAAATGTGCAATAGTAAAGATGTAAAATATTAAAAATTACACTTAAAGTTTGAAAAAATGTACAAATTAGATAACTTTCATAAATGTTTTAAATAAAAAAGAAAAAACGTAAAAAATTTGAAATTATAGTTTTATAAATTACATAATATATATAGATTATAAAATAGAAACAATCGTTACATCATGCATTTATTGACTAGGAGGTGGAGGTGGAGCTCAGAATCTTGGAAGGAGGAGAAATACAGAAATATTTTATCAAAATTCCAGGAAAATATTAAGATGATACTATTCTTAACTTATTATTAATCGTTAAACAAATAAAGGGATTGTTGGTGTGAGTTCAAGTGACCCTCAATGCGAAGATGTCAACGCCCGATTTACAACGGTAGCCTTGAAACCTTTATTTGATCAAAAATGGGGAAGATATCATCGTGGTTTTTCTAACTAGTTTCTGTTTCTTTTCTTAAACAAGAAATGCGCAAGTTACTTTAGCAGAGAAACTGCAAATGAAAATAAACAGTTTAAAGAAACAAAAAACATTGATAGCTCGCAAAGAGTTTATTTCTGTTTCTTCTCAAACAAGAAATGCGCAAGTTACTCTCGCAGAGAAACTAATTTAACTCTAAGGGTACCGTTGTGAATCGGGCATTGCCATCTTTCCATGGGAGTCACTTAAAACTACGCTGACAGTTCCTTTAAGCAAGACTTATATTCTTCAAAATGGAAAAATGTGGTCCATGGGGACTTTACAAGGAAAAGGAATGATGTTTATGGTCCATGGGGACTTTACAAGGAAAAGGGAATGATGTTTATGGTCCATGGGGACTTTACAAGGAAAAGGAATGATGTTTATGGTCCATGGGGACTTTACAAGGAAAAGGAATGATGTTTATGGTCCATGGGGACTTTACAAGGAAAAGGAATGAAAAAAAATATCTTTAAATATTGGATTTGTAGGACAAGAAATCAGCCCCGTACAGTATTCATCAGGTAAATGTGAACGCTTTGCGCCCCTCTTTAAGAGATTGCGTAGAGTTTAAAGAGGTTAAAGCCAGATTTACAAAGGTATCCTTAATATCTTTGTGTGATTGTCGCCTTCAGAGATATGTGTGCGTAAAGTTACCCAAACACTTGCAGACAAAAATTAGTTTGTTTGTAATCTTTGTGACATAAACAATCTCAAGAACTGACGAGGGGTCAACCCAGACCAAAATATATTTTTAATAAATGTGGAACTAACATCTATTTTTTTTACTCTACAGAGGTTTGGTCCATCACCATCACCATCATTTTAAATATACGCTTGCAGACAGCCATTAAATGCCGGTGGACGCTCTGCACTGTATTGAGTAAATACTGTACGTACACGTTGCCGAGACTGTACGTACACAGCGCCGAGACTGTACGTACACCGCGCCGAGACTGTACGTACACAGCGCTGAGACTGTACGTACACAGCGCCGAGACTGTACGTACACAGTGCCGAGACTGTACATACACAGCGGCGAGACTGTACATACACAGCGCCGAGACTGTACATACACAGCGCCGAGACTGTGCGTACACAACGCCCGCCGGCATTTTTGGGCTAAAAACTTTACGCTTACAGCACCCCTTTAATAGTATTGGTTTCCGTCTTTATACGTGCACCAATCTTTTTTGCATTGTACATAATAAACCAATAATAGATTTTCCTGCTTAAATAAAAGATTTGTCCAAATACTTGCTTCCTGTCTTGTAAGGTTCAAACGTGTTTTTAAACTTTTTGTAGATTAAAAAAGGAAGTATCCGACATCCTTGATTGGTAAGAGGCTTAAACTGTGAATTGGACTCGCCATACTCAACGAATTAAGAGATTATGAAATTTCCAAATCTCTGAATTGTTAATCAAGTTTTAGCATAAAAATAAGCGAACAAATTCTGCTTTGTTAAAAAATTCAGTAAATCTTAACCTGGACCGGACCGGGATACATTTTTTCCAGTGCGGACCCAGGATCCAGACCCGCATCAAAACTAAATAGATCATTTCTAAGTAATGCTTGAAATTAAACCTACACTCCCTTCGACAATGAATTTTATATTTTAAGTTGTTTATTGGTGAATGTTGTATATTTGTTGAATATTCTAAATACTGAAATATTCTGAACTAATTTTGAATACCTTGAATAAATATTTCAATATTTTAAACCGGAATTTGGTGGATTTGCATTATAAAAGAACTAAGAATGAATATCATTTTATCATTATTTAAATTATTATCATGTCGTTATCATCATGATTTTGAAAATCATGATCATCATAATCATTAATACTATGATCATTACCGTTATTATCTATCTTTATATAATAAAACAAGACATTCGTATATATATATGTCTGCTATATTATTATAATTATTGTGATGATTATGATAACTAGGATTATTATTATTATTATTATTATTATTATTATTTATTATTATTTTCGACATCGTTAGTGTCATCATTATTTTATTCAGAGCAATACTTTTGACCCAGAAGTTCAGAAGTTACTCTGAAAATAGTTAATATCCCGACACGGGGACTTTTGTCAATAAAATGTATACCCCGGTATAGCTAACAACGACGAAATGCTCCTGAGTGGTCGTCCATTAAATATTATTGAAGTGCTTTATATTTGTCAATGTTAAACTTTACAAATATATTAAACCACTCAACAAATATACTCATTCAGGAATATTATCAAAATTTAGAACAAATATGGATTTTGAACATTTATTTATCGTTTAGATATTATGACCATTGACCACGTGTACATGATTTTGCTAATGGTCATGTACTGTGTAGATTTCGTTGATGGGAGAAAGTGTTGAGAATAAACCAGTTGGTACATGGTTCGGACCCAACACAGTTGTACAGGTATGGTTGATACACAGTTTGGACCTAATGCACTTGTACAGGTAAGGGTTGGTACATGGTGTTAACCTAATAGTTGTACATTTCCTAATCACTTGTACAGGTATGGGTTGGTATATGGTGTGGACCTAATACGGTTGTAATACGGTTAGGGTTGGTTCACAGTTTGGACTTAATACAGTTTTAATGGTAAGGGTTGGTACATAGTTCGGACCTTTTACAGTTGTACAGGTAAAGTTTGGTACATGGTTCGGACCTAACACAGTTGTTACAGGTAATGATTGGTACACAGTTTGGACCTAATGCACTTGTACAGGTAAGGGTTGGTACATGGTGTGGACCTAATACAGTTTTACAGGGCCTAATACACTTGTACAGGTAAGGGTTGGTACATGGTGTGGACCTAATACAATTGTATACTTATTGGTTGGTACATAGTGTGGACCTAATAAGGTTGTACAGGTAAGGGTTGGTACATAGTTGGAACCTATAATCCAGTTGTACTGGTAAGGGTTGGTACATAGTTCGGACCTATTACAGTTGTGCAGGTAAAGGTTGGTACATAGTTTGGACCTATTACAGTGGTACAGTTAAAGGTTGGTACATGGGCCAACAAATATGATCACTCTACCTACCAACCAACCTACCTACCTACCTACCTACCTACCTACCAGTTTACCTACCTACCAACCAACCTACCTACCTACCTACCTACCTACCTACCTACCTACCTACCTACCTACCTACCAACCTACCTACCTAGGTTCTAAGGAAGTTGGTGCGTATGGATCCATCAAATGATATTGTTATCCATGTTGCGATGGACAACGCTCTCATTCTTAGGTAAACAAACAATAAGATCAAATTTGAAAACTATATTTTCTAATTTTTCTAATTTTAAGTCTTATTTTAATTTTTAAGACATTAAACCATTTTTTTATATCTTCATTACTAAACAGGACTGACTTTGCAGAAAATCCGATTTTTTTAATAGACATTTTCGCCATTTTTGTTAATACGAGTAAATTTGAAAACCAGTCATTTCTTATTTTGAAAAGAATTATTTTTTTTTTTTGATTCTTAAAAATATGATTAAATACTGTTTGTCCTGCAGTGAGGTTAAACAAGCAGCGTTCTCACCCATGGAAGGGTCGGTTGACGGGGAAGGGGCGGCGGCAACCTCCTTAAAGTGGAGACCTCTCCTTCTTTGTTTATCTTTAAGGAACACTTAGTTTACTGTCTCCAGATTTACATATATTTGGATTCCAGAGTATTTTTCCTTTTAACAAGAGTGATTGTTCAATTTTGTTACAAAATAATTCCAAGAATTATTACTATAAAAGAAAGAGAAGAAAGCCCCAGATGCATGGGCGTATACAGGGTTTAATTATGTTCAATTTTACTACGGCATCTTTCCAAGAATTATTGATAAGAAAGAGAAGAAAGCGTCATATGCATGGGCGTATACAGGGTTTAATAATGTTCAATTTTACTACAGCATCTTTCCAAGAATTATTGATAAGAAAGAGAAGAAAGCGTAATATGCATGGGCGTATACAGGGTTTAATAATGTTCAATTTTACTACGGCATCTTTCTAAGAATTATTGATATAAAAGAAAGGGAAGAAAGCCCCAGATGCATGGGCGTATACAGGGTTTAATTATGTTCAATTTTACTACGGCATCTTTCCAATTATTGATATAAAAGAAAGAGAAGAAAGTGTCAGATGCATGGGCGTAAACAGGGTTTAATTATGTTCAATTTTACTACGGCATCTTTCCAAGAATTATTGATATAAAAGAAAGAGAAGAAAGAGTTTAATAAAAGGGGATAAATATTGTGCGAAGCTGCAAATAAAGGCCCCCCCCTTATCTCTTTTGAATTTCTGGGGAAAGGCAAAATGAAGTTAAGAGGAAACACAGTTTTTGGTCATTCCTTGATAATTCCTCCATCCCTTAATCTATAAAAACATTAAGGATGGTATCATCTTTTCTAACTTACCTTCAGATACCGAATTTAAAGAATTTGAGCCGCGGTTTAAATTTAAGCCGCGGCTTAATTATGGTTTCTTTCACTTATAATTGTATCAAATGTTTCAAGATTTAAGCCGGCGCTCGATTTAAACCGGGTTTTGGTGGATTTAAGCAGCAACTTAAATTCGTTAAATTCGGCCTCTGTTTATTTAGTTAAGCCTTATGTCTTATCTTCAGACTCTTAAAGGCCCTTGTTAATCAAGGATAAAACTCTTGAAATTGTGTCGACATTATGTTTAATTTTGCAACAATTGAAAATTAAGTGTGTTCTTCAAAAGGTTAGGATTAACTGAAATAAACCCTGTTTATATCAACGGATTAAAGACATGTTTAACCCTCCCTCAGGTAATCTTTTATAACTTTATGATTTTACTTTGAGAAATTTTATAACTAGTATTATTTATTTTGACACATTTTATAACTCTTATATTAATTATTTTGAGCACCTCTTCCTGGAAGGGTATGGGACGGGATGTCGGTATACATCAAAAATCGGTCAATATCAATTAATCCAGTGATATATTTAATAAGATTGTTGTGCCTCCAAGTATATCTTTTTTGGTGTAGTGCAACCTTGCAGCCATTCAAAATATGGTTTATAGTTTCTTGTCTTCTACCTTGCAATTCAGTGCCTGCCTGTAAACATTTTTTTTCTAAATCTTTGCATCATGAAAACATTTAAGTTTTTAATTCTTTCGTTTAGAAGTTCACTTCTTAATTTGAAGAAAGTTTGATATAAAGTTTTATGGAAGAATGGTAATATTAAAGTTATGGATCAAAACGGAATCTCAAAATGATAAAAGAGAATTTACTTTCATGTACAAGTAGTCAAAGATATGTTTTAAGTGAGGAATATAATTTCTGTAATTTTCTTTTTTAAACATTTTTTTTGGTTAAATTATTAGATTGCTTTATGAGGAGTATTAGGCACAATTAAGCACAATCGGTGGCACAGCTGTTTAAACGTCACTGGTGATATTTCAAGTCTTAGTGTAGATAAATAAGTCGAAGACTGAATCTCTTGTAAAATAAGTGCAGGTTATTTTTCCCTTGAAGTAAGTGCAGTTTTATGTATACTAGGCTGCGCCAATCTATTTCTAAACATTTTCTCTTTTTATACATAATAAAACAATTAAAAAAAAGTTCACAGATTTTAACAAAAAATTTTGTAGATTTTTAAAATTTCATGAAAACCGAACTGGAAAACTTATAAAATTATTATCATCCATTAACCTTTTAGAGATAGTTTAGTTTCCAGTCAAAGCTGGGTTACCAAGCTTGTTTATTATATTCTGTCAGTACATTATTAATACATTTTACAGCCTTTTGACCAACATTACCGACCTATGATTCCCCCAACAGAGGGAGGTTAAGTTACTTAACGTCCCTTGGGACAGTTATGTAAAATAACCACCCGCTCAGCAAAGTTTTCAGGAAGATATTCCCTCATTTTCATCTCTAAAGCCAGCCGATAAAATTGTGTACAACTACTTTTTCGGGGAATTAAAAATTTTCCTCGACAAATATGTCTACAAAATATCCCTGGCTGCGCTCTGGATGTTTTGTAGGCCAAATTGGTCGAGGAAACCCTTGGTAAAGTAAAATTCCCCCTAATTCCGTGTAAAGTAGTTGAAAATAATTATTCCTATAAAGCTATATATATATATATAAAGCTAAATCTTTTTCTCAGACCTTTTGTTGTAAACCTTACAAAAACATTAATATACAGATAATACTACTACATTGTTTTTTGAAAACAATACCCCATCAAATACTGTAAAAGGTTGAAATAATGAATAGGGTTAAAGGGACTGTAAACATATTTTCACGATGGGACTAAGTAACCTTTTTAAACAAATCTAAATGTTAATCAATCCATTTCTTGCAATTTAATCTGTGAACACTCCCTTTAATTTCCCAGTCTATCTGTAATCTGTCAACACTCCCTTTAATTTCCTAGTCTATCTGTAATCTGGAAACACTCCCTTTAATTTCCTAGTCTATCTGCAATCTGGAAACACTCTTTAATTTCCTAGTCTCTGCAATCTGGATACACTCTCTTTAATTTCCTAGTCTATCTGCAATCTGGATACACTCTCTTTAATTTCCTAGTCTATCTGCAATCTGGATACACTCTCTTTAATTTCCTGGTCTATATGTAATCTGGATACACTCCCTTTAATTTCCTAGTCTATCTGCAATCTGGAAACACTCTCTTTAATTTCCTAGTCTTTCTGCAATCTGGATACACTCTCTTTAATTTCCTAGTCTATCTGCAATCTGGATACACTCTCTTTAATTTCCTGGTCTATATGTAATCTGGATACACTCCCTTTAATTTCCTAGTCTATCTGCAATCTGGAAACACTCTCTTTAATTTCCTAGTCTTTCTGCAATCTGGATACACTCTCTTTAATTTCCTGATCTATATGTAATCTGGATACACTCCCTTTAATTTCCTAGTCTATCTGCAATCTGGAAACAATCTCTTTAATTTCCTAGTCTATCTGTAATCTGGAAACACATTGCAGAATCTCTAATGTCCAGTGTTAAACTATGTTTTTATGAACCATTAATCTCCGATTTATGTGATAGGTTAAATCTTTAAATCCAATTTAAGATGATTAAATGGTTTACAACCAAACATATACCCTTTCTTAACCCTCTCAATCTATTTTTATTTATTTTTTTATTTAAAGCAAATAGGCTGAGAGAGTCGCTTATCTTTTCTTAAATTTTTCGATTTTTGTAATCCTTGATCTTTATTGTTGTAAATAATATGAATACACATCTAGATTGTATAAGTATTACCCAGTACTTGCTTCATGTGGTTGCCCAGGCCCATTATTTTCTTCGTGTGGTTGCCCGGGCCCGTTTTTTCACTTTTTCTGATTACACTGCCCATTTTAACTTTGTGCGGTTGCCTAGGCCCATTTTTTACTTTCTTTGTTAGCTCTGGTCCATTATTTACTTTGTGTGGTTGCTCTGGTACATTTTTCACTTAAGTGGTTGCAAAGGTCCACTTTTCACTGTGTATGGTTGCCCAGGCCCATTCTATACTTTGTGTGGCTGACTTTTTATGGTGGCTCTGGTATTTTGTTCACTTCGTTTGGTTGCCAAGGCCCATTTTTCTCTTTGTGTGGTTGCCCAAGCCCGTCATTTTCTTTGTGTGATTGTCCACTAGCCAGGCCAATTTTTCACTTTTTGTGGTTGCCCTTTTCCATTTTTCACTTTGTGTGGTTGCCCTGGTCCATTATTCACTTTGTGTGGTTGCCAAGGCTCATTTTTCGCTTTGTTTGGTTGGCCAGGCCCATTTTTCACTTTGTGTGGTTGCCCACTGCCCATGCTTATTTAAAATATTTTTTTAGTTGCCCAGGCCCATTATTCACCTTGTGTGATTTACTGCCCAGGCCCATTTTTTAATTTTTGTGTTTGCTCTGCTATTTTTTCACTTTCTTTGGTTGCCCAGGCCCATTATTCGCTTTGTGTGATTGCCTAGGCCCATTTTTTCACTTTGTGTGGTTCTTTAGGTTCATTTGAAATATTTTTTTATTTGACCAGGCCCATTTTTCAATTTCCTGGTTGCTAAGGCTCATTTTTAATTTTATTTAGTTGCTCAGACCCATTTTTTACTTTCGTCGTCCGGGCCCATGTTTTGCTGTGGATGGTAGCCCGTGCCTTTTATTCATTAGTTGGTGCAGTTCACTGTGCCTCACAGTCTTTGTTATTCGTTGAAGACTTCCTCCTGTTCTCAGATTTAACTAATATAACTGTTTAGACCCAGGGAGTGCTGGGAGGTAGACCAAATCACGCCTTATACATTCTCGGGTTCGTTGAGGACCAAGTAATTTATCTAGGTAGGTATTACCTATATATTTATATACAAGGTTCCTCTCATAGAGATTTTAAGTCTTTTCCTGTTTTATCAAAGGGACAGTACCTTAATTTCAAATAACCCTTTCTTTAAACATTTATCAGGTCAGTAATAGCTTCTAGCTTAAAATTGTTTGATTTCTGACTGACTAGATTTCTTCATTTTTTTCTCTGTAGCAAAAATGAGCAATAATTTTCAAAGTTAAAGAAATCTTGTTCATTCTTGTTCATAGTAAGGTTTTAAGGGAACCTTGTGTATTCGAGAGAGTCTTGAAAGACGTTTACAGTCCCGTAAATATCTGTCAGTTTTGACAAAATAATCTAATTTCTTATAGTTCAACAAAATTTGTATTTGCAAATTTTTTACTGCAACTGACCAGGGAATTTTACAAATAATTAATTTCATTTAAAATTCGGTGATGGTGGTGGACCAAACCTCTGTAGAATAAAAAATTAGATGTTAGATTAAAATATATTTCGATCTGGGTTGACCCTCGTCAGTTCATGAGATTGATTCTGTTTTTTTTTTTTTTTTAACTCATTTTTCAATTTACACAACCATTGAAACTGTAGAATGAACGTAGGACAACCCTAAAAGTTTAATTTGATTTTTGACAGATCAATTTTTGAAAGTTTCAATTGTTAAGAGCGTTTTTTAGAATTGAAAAAGCATGTGTATTGTGTAAGCCTTTTTTTATTTATTTGTTTTTATAGGGGAAAAAACATTCCCCTTGGTAAAAGAATGTTTCCAATTTCACCCGGCAATATAAATATTGCCGGGTGTTTTAAATTCCATAATTAACATGATGAAAAATAATGAGTTCACCGTTGAAGTCTTATTATATTTCAGAGAGTTAAATTTTCCAGAAATAAATAAAAGTTGGTACAATTTTTCCCCCCAATTTTTAGAAGATATTTTTGAAAAAATGTTTTTAACTAGTTCAAAACACAGGACAAATTCATTAAAAATCATTGACAATTTAAAACTCCTTTTTTAGAAGACCGAAGAGCTATTAAGAAGAACAAAAATGTTTAAAATATTTATTCAAATATATTTGCTTTTCTCATACTTAGTTCTACATTTTTACTTTCCTGCATAAAAAAATCAATAAATTATATATATTATCAGTCATGTATTTTTAGATCCACATGTGACACAGCCAAATGTTGAAATGGACTCTTGGCTGCATTTAAAACCTTTCCTTGTAAACTCTGAAAACGATCTTAAAATGGAATGTGATTCGAGTGAGGCAACGCGGCCAGAAAATCCGCCAAGTGAAATATCTGAAAATGCGGGAAAAGAGCGTGAGTTGACCGTAACGGATGAGAGTGCTGGACAGAGAACCTTCGAGATATCTGAAGAGAGTGAGCTGGTAAACCTGCTAGAACTAGTTGAACGTCAGGATCGAAGCTTTCATGTTTATAGACCTGGCAGGATAGATATTAATCAATTAGGCACAGACATTTTTATATTCGATACACCGATTACAATATAAACAGTTGAATTCCAGTGTTATCTATATAAACTAGGGTTTTAGGGTGCTTCGAAAATCGAAAGAACCTCCACTATATTTGAAATTCAAAAGTGAGATCAATTAAACAAAACAAGCAAATTGTATGAAGTAGGAATGTAACTGTTAACTATAACTTAAGTAATAATACTTCTGTTTTATGTTCAGCTTTTTCAAGGATATTTTGTGAACAGTTTGTTTAATTTTCGTCATCTTTTCAACTACTTGGAATTAGATAGTTCAATGATAAATGAATGTGTTATTAAAGATCCGAGCCTTACTCTTGCTTTTTTCTGCAAAACTGAACAGGATTTTGACAACTTGTGCATAGGTTAGTTGATTTATACTTTAATGAACATAATGGTCCTTCTGTAATTGAATGTCATGCGTTATTCACAGTGGTATCCTTTAAACCTTAATCTGATTACTGGATCAGCCATGTCGGTTTTTCAGTAGAAAAATGTTAAAATATCTTTCTTTCTTGCACAGTACACCAGATAAACTAGTATATCTCATTTATTTTCAATCAGAATAGGATTTAACGGTTACCATTGTGAATCAGACATGCCACTCTATAAATGAAGGGTCTCATCATCACATGACATTACGTCTATCTGTGAGGGTGAGGGTCTTTATTTTCTTGAATCCAACTTTTATACACTTTTTTGATCGCTAGAAACCTTTTAAATAATTGTATTCCCGATCTGGGAGGTCCAATTTTGAAGTCTCTTGTAGATTCCATTTCCTTTATGTTCCTTATCACACTGCAGCTACAATATCAGCTGTCTGTGTTCAGGATTTACCATTGGATTATATATGAAATGTGGGATAGAAATTGTTCTTCTAAAAAGTATGTACTTCCATAATATTTGTCAAAATCAGAAAAAGCTTTTTTGGGGATACTGCAACTGCTATGCCACCCTATGAATAGTAGGTCACTTCAAATAACTGTTCAGTTCCTTTTTAAAAGGAATATTAAAAGAAATTTTTATATTTTAAGAGTTTCAAGAGAAGATGATATCTGTGGAGAAATCTCCTTTGTTTGAAATGATGTCAGGTAATTAACACTAATTATACAGATGGAACAAGAGTAGTAATCTTAGTTAAAGGTGATTGTCCTGGCTGCGGCGCTTGGCCCCCTAGCCGTGGCGCTCGGTCCCCTAGCCTGTCCTAGCCGCAGCTCTCGGNGTCTCTTTCTTATAGATGATAAAAATGCAAAACCACTACTAACGTTCCCCTAGCCTGTCCTAGCCGCAGCTCTCGGCCCAGAAAGTGTCTTAACCCAATCTAGCCCTAAAATAATACAAATTTCATGTATATTTTTTATAAGGGGGGGGGGGATGGGGTCCAAAAATATTTAATTAGATATACTCATTAAAATTTAATTTTTTTATACTTATTGTCATGACTTATTTTTAGCTTGAGAATTGTAGACATTGAGATCAATGCTTGATCTCCTCTTTTTGGTAATCCTAAGATTATTTCAATTTTTAGTTATACCTAGGAACATATCTAAATGCAACCAATTAGAGTGTCGATTGTAGAAACCAAACAGCCAATTAGAAGCCGGGAAATTTTAATTTTGAGCGCCATTTAATGAGAAAACTCTCCTCGGTCAGAATCTGGTAGGGATTTCCAAATGGAGGGGAAAAAAGTGGATTACGTAGAAATCAAAANTCCTAGACATGCACTCCCCCCCCCTAGGCCCCTCCCCCTATTACCAGAGGCAGGCTCTAATTTATTAAACAGTAAACTTACACATATATTCAGATTTTTTTACTTTTCTTATCAATCGACAATGTCACAATTTGTCCATTTTATGATTATTTCTCAAATTAAAATTATATTTTAAACTTTATTTTTTTCTTAATACCGGTTTTTTAGGGGGGTGCACATCAACCGTTATGGGGGTGCGCCAATGCATTTTTTGGAATGTATTATTTTAACAATAAATTTTAGGCGCACCCCCCCAGGCTAAACCTCCACTACGCCCCTGTATATAGTGGATTAAGCAATTGGTATTAAGGGTATCCAATCCTAAGGTTTTCAGCTCGGTCTGCATTGTATTTGAATCTCACTCTTTCATTTCTACTTTCTCTGGCACAGCAAACCAACTCATTCTGCTTAGAAATCATTTTGGTCCTAAGTTAAACAAACTAAACTGAATTTTTAAATTGGCATTTGCGATTCATGATGTTCTATGATGATCAGGAATGAACGAAATATTCATACTTTTGTTCGTGAAAATTGATTATTAAATAATGTTTTTTTTTCAAAGAAGTGTTATGCGGATTTCTGTTGCAGTATTAATGGAGGAAACTAAGAGAATTAAATACTTTTAAATACTGTTGTGAATTTCGTTGTGAATCCTGTTTGCCTCTCTCCTTTAAATGAACAATCACATGAAACATAGGTGTCATATAGCTGTAATTTAAACCCCCTCCTGTTGATCTCAATGTTCTTTTCAATCTCATTTTTTAGGAAATTAAACCTCCCACCATTGTGAATATTCAGTGTACCCGGCAAATTGGACTGGGAAAAGTTTTTAGTTCAAAATCCTGATTAAAAAATCCCTTTTCTTTTATTTTTTTTCTGCGATGTCAAAGTTGGTTGAAAATGAATTATAATCTTGTCTATGAAGAAGATATATAATTAAATATTAAGTTTGTGATCTCCTGACTCCAGCAGACCTGTCAATGTCAACCTTGCAACTACCTTGTTAGGGGAACAGTCACGATTTTAATCCCCCCCNAACCCGAGGGCGCAGCCCAAGGGTTTATAATTGAATCCCGACTCTTGAATCTTGTTGAATACGGGGCTATTCTTATTTAGTAGTTTTATTTTCGATGGTTTGGGGGGAATAATAAATTAGACATCAAACTGCATGGGAATTCCCCCCCCCCCTGCACACACACTTTGATACTTTTTACCCAATTGTGCATTCCGCACCTGGCTCCTTAAAATGACGTATTATCACTAATTTAGCGGAAAAAAAACTTAGAATATTTTACATAAACAAACCCAAAATCTGAAGAGGTATGGGGACGAGCGGTGTTTTTTGTTGGTTTGGAATGATTTTTTAAGTTTTCACCCAATTTGCAAAAAAAATCTTTAAATATTCTTAACACTATGAGTGAAACAATTATAGAAGTTAGTAAAGATTGATAGTAAAATTCTGTATAGAACTTTAGTTAAAAAAATTACCATCAATCTGGTTTTTTTGATTTTTTGTCCTTCACTGAAATGTTTTAACGGCTAAACTGAATAAGTCCCGGTTTATTTGGTTTGTAATATGACCATATAAATGCTGGTTACAAAATTCTGCACTTTGACCTTCTTTAATAAAAACCATGAAGAAAAAAAAATGAAAAAAGAGAAGACAGTTTCTAAACTAACTAATGGAAGAAATGGAANCTCTCCTTAAATTTCTCTTTTCTTAATCGAGTACTAAAATCAATAAATCCATTTTTGAAAATTAACTTCATTTGTCAAAAGGTCTTATCAATTTAAAAAGTATGCTATTAAAGGGATTGAAAGCGTAATTTCATGTGACCCTCCATGCAAAGATGGCAATGCTCAATTTACAACGGTACCTATGAAACCTTAATCTGATCAAAATCTGCAAGATATCGTCGTTTTTCTGATTTAAAAAGTGTTAATTTATGTGAGATTTTCTTTTGTATCATTTAAGTAAGAAATGCGCAAGTCACTTTTGCAGAGAAATTGCAAATGAAAATGAACAGTTTAAAGCAACTATAACATTAATATCTTAAATCATTCTTGATCAGACAACCCTATCAAGGGTACCGTTGTAAATTGGGCATTACTCTCTTTGAATTACGCTTACCGTCCCTTTAAGATGTTTTTTTTTTTTTTAGAACGTCCATCTGAAATGTACCCACAATTGCAACCTTCACGTGATATATCAATACAGGTAACTAAACTGCTTAACACCGGACAGGACAAAATTTTGAAAGGACAGACATCTCAAAGGGACAAACTCATATACAAAGTCTTCAGAGGGACTAACTCGTAATAGTTCAAAGGAATCTTGACTCCTTTATGGGGAATACCTCTGAAAGGAGCCAATTCCTTAACAGACAGTGCAGCGTCTCTTCCTCCTGTGCTTGATTTTTTTTACTAGCTGAAGTGTGCCTGTTGAATTTTGTAAAAAAAAAAATTCTAACAATCAATTTTTTTAAGAAAAAAGTATGTTACCCAAGGGTATACTTGCTCTAATCTTCAGTGAGATCTGTTCTCGACTGCAGAATATTCCAGTATTTTTTCTGTTTGCGTATTTTCTGGAAATAGTTGGCGGATATGTGTTGTTTAAATTTTTTTAGACTACCAATTTATCGGAAGGTTTTTATCTCGGTGTCGGCATTTGTTGAAAATTTCTGTTTTTTGTCCGAAGAGAAAAGCTGAGAAAAGCTGGCAGGATCTAGTTTCCTTCTTATATGTTGGTGCCAATGCTCTGATACTCCAGGTAATTGTGAAAGGTTTATTCTGCTCCGTCAGCTTCCAGATATATGTGGAGAGAGATGTACTATGTACCAGTTCTTGGTGGTTAAAGGAGGATTTATGGTTATACTATGTACCTGTCCTTGATGGTTAAAGGAGGATTTATGGTTGTACTATGTACCTGTCCTTGATGGTTAAAGGAGGATTTATGGTTATACTATGTACCTGTCCTTGATGGTTAAAGGAGGATTTATGGTTATACTATGTACCTGTCCTTGATGTTTAAAGGAGGATTTATGGTTGGTAAATATCGACTTAAAGGAGGTTGAAGCTAAACCAAGACATTGTTTCTCCTCATTTCCTGTTGTTTTAACAGTTGCAGGCCAAAGAATCTGTTAGACATTTCACATCCTATGGGCAAACAGATTCACCACCTCTTCTGTTTGTTCAAAACCATCTTGTTGTGTCCACTGATGATCTTAGCCATATTTGGCATACAGCTTAGCTACTTTTATAGTGTTTCAATTGAAGTAATTATTGAGAGAGGGGCCAGCTGGAAAATGTTTGTCAACCAAGAGCAGAAACTTTATGGTTATAGGGAGGATTGAACCAAATTATTTTTATTCTTCTCATATATATATTTATATACAAATTTATGTATATAAGCCTTCTATTTATATATATGTATATTAATATACATATATATTTATATTCAAATGTATGTATTTGAACCAAGAGCTTTATTATTGAGAGTTAAAACCAACTAATAATAGTGCTTTATTAGAGAAATATGCAAAAAGAAATATCTAAATACATTTCATGTATGAGTATTTATTACTACGCCATCATTTTTTAGAGTAACGTTTCAAGATTATGTTATGCTAACCCCCCGATGGCGGTCTGGGCTATCCAATGAGGGGGGTTTTCAGATCCTTTCATTATCTTATGTTATAGTGCAAGTCAAGTGTAGGTTTACATTTAAGTTGTCTAGATAAGTTTCACAGCACATAAAGTTCAGTTCATGTTTCTTTGAAGATAGTATTAGCAGAAGGGATTGCCTTTTTTTAGACCCTATTTTTGTTTGTTTTTACCCGTTACTTTTTTGAATCTTATGGAACATTTCTTAGTTCAATACACAATTCTTGTCCTGTCAAAATTTGGTTTAAAAATGGTGGAATTCAATTTAAAACTTTTCTTGGTTGAACTGTCAACTATTTCCAGAACAAATTTAATCAGGATAGAAAATAAAAACAGTTGGTTTATTCCCTTTGAAAGATTGAATGTAAAAGAAAAATCGGATGATGCAGTAAACATTCTTTGTTGTTGTCAAGGTTATAATGCAAGGAAAGTTATTTCAGATTAAAAAATCTATGAAATATTCTGGTCAAGGAAACTATTATGTGAAATATCAAAATTATCAAAATTTAATGCTTTTAACCTCTTCGGATTCTAAACGAACACTGTTGCATCTATTCTTATTTACAAATTCCACATGTACGCAGAGTATACGCAACTGTAATTAATTTTCTTGGCTTTATAACCTTGGTTGTTGTGATCTTCTAAAGAGGTAATACTTCAAAGAAAACGAGAATCTTTTTATATTTATACAAGCCTGAAGAGTTAATGGTTAGAGTTAATGTTATTAAACCCTCAATGTTTCAATCTACCGGACTTTCCTATACTTTTTAGTAAAGGATATACAAGGTTTGATAGACTTAGCCGTATAATTACCCAGAATCAATTCTGCGCCTATACATTTTTCGAAATGTGTAATCTACAAACATCTATTTGTATATATGGCTTGTTTTTTTGTTTATTTATTTATGTCCAAAAAAGCCAACACTACTAAATGGCACAAACTTTTAGTTGTAACCAAGGTTGTTTAGTGATTTTTTAAGGGCCCAATGAACACGGGAACAATAACCCCACTCAAATTTCTAGCTAAGTTAAAAACATTCCCATGATAATACCAAGTTTTACTAATAAAACTGGAGGCATTACGTTCAAGGGTTTATGAGTCATTGTCAGACAAACAAAAAGAGCTAATGGACGTGACGTTGGCATGGAAACCAACAACCTAAACCTAGTTTTAACACCAGAAAAAGAAAGGTTCATGGTACTGGTTGCAATTATGAAATTGACTTGGACTTACGAGTTTTCAGTTCCTGGACATTTCTTCATTCAAAATGTTTTTCTTCATAGATTNGGGGGGGGGGGGACAATGTTTGCGCCCCCACCTTGGCAATATTGTGCCCCGCCCATAAAAAAACCTTTTTTGAAAAAATATTGATAACTTTTTTAACTATGTAAACTAAACGATCAAATACACACTTCCATACCACAAGTGTTAATAAATTATTTATGTAATTTTCTTAAGTGGACTGATCAGACACTTCTTCTTAATACTGTGGTGTAAGCTTCAATGAAATATTTACACTGAAGGCAGTAATGATTAAAGCTTTTTAAATGAAACTTTTTAGTCACGGGGAAAAGTGCGATTATAAAGTATTTTTATATGGGTGCCCCCCCCCCCTCCGGGGGGGGCCCTGTACACTGTCATTTGGGACAGAAAGTAAAATAACATCCTTCTCTCTCTAAAGATAAGCTTGTGTACAAATAAAGGAAAAAAACAGATTTGGTTTTTATTTTGAGTAACAAAATCTCAGGATTAAATAAATTCTTATTATTCTGAAAGTTAAATCCTTTCGTGAGTTTCATAATTATGCTTCTCTAAGTTTTCCATGTTAAAAGTTTTCAAAAGTTTTCTAGGATGTAATGTATGTTTTTGCTGAAAAATTTAAATTTTGCGCACAAAACTTTTTATATCTTCTCTAAAAAATACCTAAACTTGTAATGGATTTTTTCCCAGGGGCATTTTACTCCTTCATTCAATCCCAAGTGAAGGTTTAGTAGACCCCAGTCACAGAGCCACACAGCCAAAGGGGGGTGGGGGCAGCTGCACCCTCGTTCCCTCCACACAGATACTGATGATATTTTAAGAATTTGTGATGTTTCAAAATATATTTTTACATACTTTTTTCAAAAAGTAGAAAATTCTTATTGGTGAAATATTACAAACAACTTCAGGCTCTTATTTAAAAATTGTACACTGTAAAAATTTCTTATTGGTATTAATTAATTAGAGAGTTTTTCTTTACAATACTGCACTTTCAGCTCAACAACCATGTTTAGCCGGTCTTTCCCTTCAAGTGAACTTTTAAGTTATAGGAAAATTTAATTTTTCAACTCAAGTTTGCATGTGAAAAAATTTCTAATTGTTATTTTATCAGTAAAATGCTAACTTTTCCCATTATAGCTCTTGATTCCAATTTTTAAATTGTTTTGTAATGACAACATTATGTATCATTTACTCTCGAGACAAATTAAAATCAATGGAAATTTAAACCCCAAAAGGATTCAATGATAAACCCGAGGGCGCAGCCCAAGGGTTTATAATTGAATCCAGAATCTTGAATCTTGTTGAATACGGGGCTATGGAACTGAGCTGAAGGGTATCCCACCTGATTATCGGGTAGTTTTTAAGAAAAAAGTTATAACTCCCCACACGTTTTTACAGATTTAAATCGACTTGTAGTAAAGATTGGATATGTCTTACCCTATTCTTACTACGCATACCTAACATATTTTAAGATCTGTAACAATTTTAGGTTAGAAATCCCTTGGATCAATTTCCTCAAGGCCGGATGAGCGGGTACCTTAAATTCTTATCTTACTAAGTTGTGCAATTATGGGAATAATTACCTAAAAATCTTAATTGAAGTTGGAGGTAAAATGGAATGAGATACATAGATAACATTTAAAGTGCTAAATATTACAATCTGATGCAGAACATTGGAGAATACTGTACTATTTGCGGGTAAAAAAATTTAGTGGAAAATGCAATTTGATATGGGACGCTCTGTTCTATATCTTTATTTTGTTGTATTAGTATTCTGTATCCTACTAGCAGTAGAATTTCCTGTACTAAAACCCTGGGATTCTAATCCCAGGGGTAGATGATGTATATTCTGCATACTAACATAGATCTATCCTATTTATTTATTTATAAAATATAAATGATCCTGAAAATTGCAGAACCCATGAAACAATATGTTTATACCATCAAATATATATAAACTAGAAATTCAAGGCGCTTCGCGCCCTTCTTTCTAGCCTTAGAGGGCGCTTCGCGCCCATCTTCTAAATTAATTGTAAAAATGTTCTCTTTGTGTACATCGTAAAACAAAACAAAAATAATTCGCGGATTTTCACAAAAAATTTCGCGGATTTTCAAAATTTTTAAAAATTTAATGACGATCGAATTTTGATGGAGACAAATATTTGAAATTTTGATTTTTNTACAAACAAACAAACAAACAAACAAACAGACAGACAGACAAGCCAAATTTAGATATAAGTCGGACCATTAATTACAATTAAACCAACAGCCCATGCGAGTTCCTGATATAAGACTTAAAAATAATTTGCAATAAAAAGGTTTCAAACAGTTATCTAAAAGTTCGTTATTCCTTATTTTCTTTGAAATACAATTCTGATTCAAAAACCAATTTTTAAAAAAATCGAAAATTAAATAAGGCCAAATAACGGTGAATCAATACTTATTCATACTTTTTTTGTGTTTTTGGGGAATTTTGTACTTCAACTGATGTAGATTTTAATTTAGATCTTAGCACATTAAATTCTAAAAAAGGTGTATCATGGAATTTAATTTTTTTAAAACGGCTTATCTGTCGTCCGATCAGAATGAATGAACAATAATGACAATGTTTAAATTGCAACTCAAATTTGAGCTGCGGCTCAAATTCTTTAAATTCGACCTTTGATGTCTCACTGAACATGACAGTTAACTCTTGAGAGACAGCTTGAATAGTGAAAACATTTCAATTTTGTAAAAAAAAAAAATGTTCACTTCTGAATGAAATTCGTCATGTCCTCGATAATTTTGAAATAAAAAAACAGACCACATGTTGAAAATACCAGGACTAGGGACATTATGTTAAAAAAATAAATGTTGAAAATTATTTTCTAGATCAAAACCTATCTTAAAAGTTTCAGTTGTCACTTTTCTTAGGACACCCTGTAAGATATTATTATTCTAGGAGTCCTAGTGTATTGTTATTAAATCCTAATCCTACTTTTTACTGTTGCAACTTGAATAAAGAAATATAAAGATATAAAGTAGAAGGCAACCTTGTACAATGTACATTGTGGACAAAGAAACTTCTCATACAGAATGATAAAGTAGTACTGTAACAAAGTTCGACTTAAGAAATGGATGTTGAAAGATGATAAATGTTCACTGATCTTGGGAAAAGGGAGAATTTGAGAGTCTGGAACTCTAGTCTCCAAATGAAGTTGGCATTGTGAAATAATGATATTCTATAGGAACAGATAGAACAAAAACATGAATTTGCATAATTTAAATACGTTTTAGTGGATTTCCGAAGTCAAACATTATTGGAGCAGTTAACTTTTAGACCAAGCTTTGTGGTTGTATGTCTTGGAAAGTTTTAGAATAGCCTAATGATGAGATATTTAAAATTAAATCAAGAAAATTGACCAGATTTTTGTTGAAAATACGTCTTTTTTGATATTAAATTAGATATTTAAATCATAAATTCATTTAGATCAAATAATCTAAAATTTAAATATCAAAGGTTTACACCATTCGATTGTAAAGATAAAGGAATTAGTAAATCTGGGACTGGTATTAAGTGCTCTGATGATTATGCTTAATATATTATACAGTAATACCCATCAAACTGGAATATGAAGACGACATTAACGCAATTGTATTTATTTGATATTATGGCAAAGCTAATACTTTACCTGTAGCATAAAATTTAATTTAGTGATTAAAATGGGTAAACTACACAATTGCTGAATTGCATGTTCATTGGACTATTTAAAATCTTAATATTCTAGTTCATCAGTCGTTATCCTAGTCCACAGTTTTATGGGTGTTACTGTAAAATTATATATTTTTATCTTAATATCTATTTATTTTTTTCAGCCTGACGAGAGTACCGGAAGTGATTATGAACGAATCGACCGGAAGTACGATAGTGAGGAGGAATTTGAAATTATTTGAGAATTTAAATTAGATTCTAACAAAATTTATAATTTTTGCACCACCACCACTTCAAATTGACAATAATTACTTATAAGAATCGGTTTAAAATATTTTAGTGTTAATAGAGAATCTAACAAAATTTATAATTTTCGCATCATAGCAACCCCCCACTCGTCTTCGAATTGACAATAATTACTTATAAGAAGCGGTTTGAAATATTTTAGTGTGACTAGTGTAATTTAAAAATTGCATTCCCCCTTTAACATCCTCCGCCCCTCCGGAAATGATTTTAAACAATCTGGGGTTAAAAAAAAATATACATCAATAAGCAAGTTTTTCGTCCTTTTTTAATCCTTTTAATCCAAAAATTGTATTATAATCCCCTAAGTCATTTTTTGTTCGCCCAATTTAGCGATTAAAACCATTACAAATTTTGTTTGCGCCCTGAGCCAACATACCTAACTTTTTAGGGGGGAAACTAACTTTCAAAGGGGAGGGAAATGATTTTTAAAGAAACTATACACCCCTGCTAAAAGTCTTAGATCCACTGTAACTTAAATATTTTCTCATCCGAATTTATTGTCTCATAAATCAGCCTTTTTTCTTTATCTCTTTATACCTGAAGCTGTAGAAAACGTTAAGTATTACTCTAGGACAGGATTGAATTCAGTGCCCTTTAAGCCTTCCCCCCCCCCCTGAAGATTATGTTGATAGATGAGAAATGCCGTCAAAGAGACAAATTTAAGTGACCCCCTTTTAAAGAGGATTATGTTTGATTTCTACCTTTTACAACCTTTACAACCCTTTACAACCCTTTACAACCCTTTAAAAGCCTTTACAACCCTTTAAGACCATTTACAACCCTTTACAACCCTTTAAAACCATTTACAACCCTTTACAACTCTTAACAACCTTTTACAACCCTTTACAACCTTTTACAACCTTTAAAAATATTTTAAAACCCTTTAAAACCTATTACAACATTTTACAACCTTATCGGAGTAAAAAATAATAATCTTAAGAACTTTCATCTGAAAATTACCAATTATGTTTAGTCGAAGGTTTTAATTGACTGTTGTGAATCTGACATGTAACTCGTCAAATAAAAGATTCTCTTGAAATTACGTTAACAGTCTCTTAAAGGAATTTTATTCAAATATGAATAACCCTCCTTGAAATTTTGGTTTGGAAAATTGTAACTTTATTGTAACATTATGTTTATTTTTGTGCTTTAACATTTTATGTTCTTATATCTCAAAATTGAGATGTCATGAAATTCAATTTATTCTATTTTAAATTTTGTTTTTCTTTAATCTTGTTTAAATGTATGAAAAACAGATTTTTAAATGTTTTAATATTTGTCAAAATCTTCCAGAATATTCCATTTTGTATTTGATATAATTCGCAAACTTGTATTCTTAATTTAATTAAAACTCTGGAAGCAAGTTTAATACACAGATCACTGAGATTGTACAGAAAATGTTGTTTCTAATCGATAAATATATTGTATTTTTTGTCATTCCTACCATGTGCGCTGGATATGAACCTCAATCGATGATGGGTTACTAAGAAAAATTAGTATTTTTAGGGATAAATTATAAACGATGTTCTATCTCTGCAGTCTGTAGATTTAATGTATTTAATGTAACTTATTTTATTTTGTGTAGTGTGTCTGCAGTACAAATGTAATGAAATCATGTCAAAATAACTTGTAAAAGATTTTCTATTTTCATTTAATCTGTAGATATTCCTTATACATATTTGCAGAAGACAAGATGAATATCAGATGTGCAAAAACCGAGGATTTGATAAATATGCAACATTGTAATCTTCTCTGCTTACCAGAGAACTATCAGGTATATTCGTTGTTCAGTGTATGTACCCTGTGTCCGAATTTAATGAATTTAAGCCACGTCTAAAATCCCCCAAAAACCGGTTTCAATTGAGCGCCGGCTTAAATCTTGAAAAATTTAATACAAATTTAAGTTAAACCAACAAAATTTGAGCCGCGGCTTAAATTCAAACCGTTTCTTAAATTCTTTTAATTCGGCCTTGGTGCAATTTATGTACAATCATTGCCCCAGGTTGTGATGAACCACAATTATTAAAGTCAGTTTGAATTTTCGAACACTAATAAAATTGGCTTATGTTAAAACGTGCATCTGTCCGCAGTAGGCGGAAATCTAACTGATATACGAGAGCTTAAGATCAACTCCAATGGTCCATACCTCGGTTCTCAAGGACGTCAGAAACTTTTACGAATTTGATATTGATACGCAGAAAGTTTTATCTTTTCATAGATATATCAAAGACAAGATTTTTAAGGGTAGCATCAAAAATCGGGCATTGCCATCTTTACAATTCACCCTGCAAGAGAAGTGGAAACTCCGGAAATTTGCACTGGTTTATCACAGACGAGATTCATATTATCACTTTATCTTTTAAATTGTAGTATACATATATTTAACCGAAAAATTATGAAGTAAAATCAGACTTTGCCTGACTGTACACCCTGTACAACTGAACTCTTATGTAAATATTTCATTATCGGTCCTATGTTGAAAATCTGCACTTGAGATATATTTTCTAGTAATCTAATATGGTGTTTTGTAACTTGAACTAACGTCGTCGGAACTCTTGATATTTTCACTTATGTTCATATTGTTTTTTTTGGTTAGGCTTAGCTTTCCAGTTTTTTTTAACAATATTATGTATATTTGTTTGCCTTTATTTTGTTATGTCATAATGTTATACAAATTAAGTAATCCAAATGAATTCCTTTCTACTATTAGCTAATGTGAGATAACATTTACTCAAATTACTACATTTGAGAGCAAACCTGTGGGAAACATTAACAGTTGTCAAAATATTCAATAGCAATAGTAGGTCGGACATTTATTTTATAACACAACTTAAAGTAGCTTATAGTCGTGCTTAAAACAGTGCTGATTAGGGTTTGGTGAATGTACATGGTTAGTCACTTATGCTTACAGTCCCTTCAAATATATTACAATTGAAACTCATGTCGTGGATTTTTATCAAGTGTTCTCACAGATTTCCTAAGCTGTTTAAATTTAAACTTCTGAACCCAAACTATTAAATCCTAATTTAGATGAAGTACTACATGTACCATGGACTAAGCTGGCCCCAGCTCTCCTATGTAGCAGAAGATGAGAAAGGAAAAATTGTTGGATATGTTCTTGCAAAGGTAAGCTGCAAAGGTTTAGACAAAATGTTCTTGCAAAGGTAATCAGCAAAGGTTTAGACAAAATGTTTTTGCAAAGGTTTAGACGAAATGTTCTTGCAAAGGTAAGCTGCATAGGTTTAGACAAAATGTTCTTGCAAAGGTAATCAGCAAAGGTTTAGACAAAATGTTCTTGCAAAGGTAATCTGCAAAGGTTTAGACGATATGTTCTTGCAAAGGTAATCTGCAAAGGTTTAGACGATATGTTCTTGCAAAGGTAAGCTGCAAAGGTTTAGACAAAATGTTCTTGCAAAGGTAATCTGCAAAGGTTTAGACGAAATATTCTTGCAAAGGTAAGCTGCAAAGGTCTAGACGATATGTTCTTGCAAAGGTAAGCTGCAAAGGTTTAGACGATATGTTCTTGCAAAGGTAATCTGCAAAGGTTTAGACAAAATGTTCTTGCAAAGGTAATCAGCAAAGGTTTAGAGGAAATGTTCTTGCAAAGGTAATCTGCAAAGGTTTAGAGGAAATGTTCTTGCAAAGGTAAACTGCAAAGGTTTAGACGATATGTTCTTGCAAAGGTAATGTGCAAAGGTTTAGAGGAAATGTTCTTACAAAGGTAATCTGCAAAGGTTTAGACGATATGTTCTTGCAAAGGTAATCTGCAAAGGTTTAGAGGAAATGTTCTTGCAAAGGTAAACTGCAAAGGTTTAGACGATATGTTCTTGCAAAGGTAAACTGCAAAGGTTTAGAGGAAATGTTCTTACAAAGGTAATCTGCAAAGGTTTAGACGATATGTTCTTGCAAGGGTAATCTGCAAAGGTTTAGA
This sequence comes from Eurytemora carolleeae, assembly GCF_000591075.1. Lineage (NCBI taxonomy): Eukaryota > Metazoa > Arthropoda > Copepoda > Calanoida > Temoridae > Eurytemora > Eurytemora carolleeae. The sequence continues at coordinate 161,066 of NW_019396571.1, read as the reverse complement.
GGAAATGTTCTTGCAAAGGTAAACTGCAAAGGTTTAGACGAAATGTTCTTGCAAAGCTAATCTGCAAAGGTTTAGAGGAAATTTTCTTGCAAAGGTAAACTGCAAAGGTTTAGACGATATGTTCTTGCAAAGGTAATCTGCAAAGGTTTAGAGGAAATGTTCTTGCAAAGGTAAACTGCAAAGGTTTAGACAAAATGTTCTTGCAAAGGTAATCTGCAAAGGTTTAGAGGAAATGTTCTTGCAAAGGTAAACTGCAAAGGTTTAGACGAAATGTTCTTGCAAAGGTAAACTGCAAAGGTTTAGACAAAATGTTCTTGCAAAGGTAAACTGCAAAGGTTTAGACGAAATGTTCTTGCAAAGGTAAACTGCAAAGGTTTAGAGGAAATGTTCTTGCAAAGGTAAACTGCAAAGGTTTAGACGATATGTTCTTGTAAAGGTAAACTGCAAAGGTTTAGACAAAATGTTCTTGCAAAGGTAAACTGCAAAGGTTTAGACGATATGTTCTTGCAAAGGTAAACTGCAAAGGTTTAGACAAAATGTTCTTGCAAAGGTTTAGACAAAATGTTCTTGCAAAGGTAAGCTGCAAAGGTTTAGAAAAAATGTTCTTGCAAAGTTAATCTGCAAAGGTTTAGACAAAATGTTCTTGCAAAGGTAAGCTGCAAAGGTTTAGACAAAATGTTCTTGCAAAGGTAATCTGCAAAGGTTTAGACAAAATGTTCTTGCAAAGGTAAGCTGCAAAGGTTTAGACAAAATTTTCTTGCAAAGGTAATCTGCAAAGGTTTAGACGAAATGTTCTTGCAAAGGTAAGCTGCAAAGGTTTAGACAAAATGTTCTTGCAAAGGTAAACTGCAAAGGTTTAGACGAAATGTTCTTGCAAAGGTAAGCTGCAAAGGTCTAGACGATATGTTCTTGCAAAGGTAAGCTGCAAAGGTTTAGACGAAATGTTCTTGCAAAGGTAATCTGCAAAGGTTTAGACAAAATGTTCTTGCAAAGGTTTAGACGAAATGTTCTTGCAAAGGTTATCTGCAAAGGTTTAGACGAAATGTTCTTGCAAAGGTAATCTGCAAAGGTTTAGACGAAATGTTCTTGCAAAGGTAATCTGCAAAGAATTAGACCATACTCTTCATGGTGTGTACTGTGTATGGTCCCGAAAATATCTACACTAGGAATTATATATTTGTTGTGCAGAAGAATTTGAAACTGTAAATTATTTGTATAAAATTAATAATTTGCACCTGGTTGTTAAAATAGTCAAATACTTGTAGCAGGTGACGTAAAGTCATAATATCTTAGATATTTCTAGGAATTTCTCGAATAATATTGTTTTTTGTCCTCTTTGTAAACACAAATAATTTTAACTAGCTTGGGACCCCAGCGTTGCTCAGGTTACTCATGTTACTCCCGCCGTTTACCCGCAATTGGTCGTAAATTACGATTAGAATCTCTCTAAGCCAAGCTTAGAACAATCATGTGTCAAAGGGTTCATGAGTTATGATCGGACTAAAAGACAGACAGACAAACTTTACATATTGAACTATTGAATATTTCTATAATTATTAAACCACATATTTCTAGAATTATTAAACCAATTATTTCTAGAATTATTAAACCAAATATTTCTAGAATTATTGAACCAAATATTTTTAGAATTATTAAACCAAAATATTTCTAGAATTATTAAACCAACTATTTCTAGAATTATTAAACCAAATATTTCTATAATTATTAACCCAAATGTTTCAAGAACTATTAAACCAAATATTTCTAGAATTATTAAACCTAAATATTTCTAGAATTATTAAACCAAACATTTCAAAAATTATTAAGCCTAATATTTTATAAAACCTAAATATTTCTAGAAACTTTGAACCAAATATTTCTATAATCTTAAAACCAAAATTAGAATAATAAATCAAAGGATATATTGTTAGATGGGGGTTGTTAGTGCCAGAAGAAAAGTTTTTAAAAGTTTAATGGAGCATTAGTTTTTATATGTTATAGCAGGGGTGTAGGTTTTTCTCATATTGTCTTAATATTCATTTGTTTTGAAAAATGCTGTTGCTGAAAATATAATGTTAAACACTGTCTTTTTTCATTTTTGACATTTTATAGAAAAATTTTGAATTTTTTCTCTCTTATTTTACCTTTCTTTATTGCTTAATTATCCCCTTCCTCTCAATTATATTTAAAATGGGGGGTAAGGGGGGGGGTCATTTATTTGAATCCTTTTCCCCATTTTGGAATATTCAAACATCTTTGAAGTTCAGCATACATGCTTGTGATTATGAGAAAAGTTTTATTTTGTATTTTATATTCTGCTAAACCTTTAAACAGAGGGGGATAGGGGGTGGGGGCGGGAGAAGGTTAGATGATGCTTTGTTTCTCAAGATAAAACTGATCCATGGGGAGCATTTATCCACATAGTTTAGACAGTTAACAGAACCCTAATTTTATCCTCTTCTCAGACTCAGAGAGGAATATTCCAGTCAGCTTCTGTAAACCAATGTTGGAATTGGTGTCAGCATTTGAAACCCAACTTGAATAATGTCAATTTTTGGGACAGTTGCGGCTTGAATTTTTATTATGAAGGTGATATTTTTACCCATCTCACTCATAGTGAAGAATCTATTAGGGTTTGGTCCCTGAAAACATGTTAACATGAGGGGTATAATATTAAATATGTCCTTAAAAATCATGTTTCATGTAAGGGTTTCTACTACAAAAACTCTTTTTTTTTGGTCAAAATCTTTTTTCATGTTTCCCTAGTGTCAAAAATTTCTTGTGGAAAGTTGCTTATAAAGTAAGAAAAGAAAGCTTTTTAGATTCAAGATAATTTTTTTGTTTATTTTGGATTTGTGGATGCAGCAGTTCAGTATTTTACATCAACCCATCTTCTTACTCACAAAAATACAGTAGCAGAAAATTATTATTTGGGCATTGGGCGCTGGTTAGAACTATTTAGAACTAGATAAAACTGGATAGAACTAGATAGAACTGGTTAGAACCGGTTAGAACTGGTTAGAACTGGTTAGAACTGGTTAAAACCGGATAGAACTGGGTAGAACTGGGTAGAACTGGGTAGAACTGGGTAGAACTGGGTAGAACTGGGTAGAACTGGGTAGAACTGGGTAGAACTGGGTAGAACTGGATAGAACTGGATAGAACTGGATAGAACTTGTAACAACTGGGTAGAACTGGATAGAACTGGTTAGAACTGAATAGAACTTGTTACAACTGGGTAGAACTGGGTAGGACTAGGTAGGACTGGTTAGAACTGAGTTCACATTTGTGATATTTGATTAAAAGAGATAGTGTAAGATTAGGTTGGTATAAAATGAATTATGTTCAGGTTGGGTTTGTAAAAAATAAATTATTTTCAGGTTAGGTTTGGTATAATATAAGGTATGTTCATGTTGGATTTGGTATAAAATAAACATAGTTTAGGTTGGGTTTGGTATAAAATAAACTAAGTTTAGGTTGTGTTTGGTATAAAAAAACTATTTTCAGGTTGGGTTTTGTATAAAAAAAAAACTATTTTCAGGTTGGGTTTGGTATAAAAAAAAACTATTTTCAGCTTGGGTTTGGTATAAAAAAAAACTATTTTCAGGTTGGGTTTGGTATAAAATATACTATGTTCATGTTCGGTTTGGTATGAAATAAAAATAGTTTAGGTTGGGTTTGGTATAAAATAAACATAGTTTAGGTTGGGTTTGGTATAAAGTATACAATGTCCAGGTTGGGTTTGCTGTCAAATAAACTGTTCTAGTTGGGTTTGGTATAAAATAAAAAAAGTTCTGGTCGGGTTTGGTATATTATAAATTATGTTTAGATTGGGTTTGGTATATTATAAATTATGTTTAGATTGGGTTTGGCACAAAAGTTAATGGACCAAACAGCTGCTGCAATGGTGGAAGCATTTAATGCCAAGGTATAATTTGTGGAAATTTATTTTATTAAACGTTATCTTTGAGAAAAATTTAATTAAATAATTAATTTCAATCTTTACATGAAAAATGTAAAAAGATTAAATTTTAATTTTAACTATGGTAATCTATTTTCTGGTTTAGTATGTATCTCTGCATGTGAGAGTGAGTAATAGAGCAGCATTAAATCTCTATACACAAGCTTTAAAGTTTCAGTAAGTATCATTTTTTATTTATTTACAGGGTGTCCCAATAAACAAAAGAATTTGTTTTCCGATAATTGATAAATGACATAAAGTTCTTAAAAAAAAGATTGAAAGTCTGTAACAAATCTAGACGCGATTACTATACTCAAAGTCTAATAAAGAACACACTTATTTCTATCTCTAGCCAAAACTCAAGGCTCTCTATTCTCAGTCAAACTCTAGGCTCTATATACGTCTGTATAAATCAACGAATACTATTGAACTGAATTTATTTATATACAGGTGAATTTAAACTGACCGTACTGGTCATTAAGGGTCAACATGAAACATGATAAGATAGATAAACGAACATAGATAAATACAGAATTCATTACAAGTCTATTGAGCTTTCCAAAATAAGGTCTACCTTCTTTGTATCTTAAAAATTGACGGATATTTATAACATTAGAACAATTTTATTGAGTTGTAAAAAACTGGAATCTAAACAAATTTTCTAATATCTCCGTCAAATTTGAAGGTAAAAAAATGATTGACCACATTTTGGAAATCCGGAAACTTGTAGTTTACGATTTAAAATGTCTTAACTGTGATACTACAAAGTTATGTACAAAGACAATATAGAATATTGTAAATATTATAAATTGTGAAAATTAATTAATATATGATCAGATTTAATTTTGGTTCAATATTATAATATTGCTAAATTGTTCAATGTATGCATTGTTGTAGAATTGAAATAAATCCAATAAGTCGAAATTCGTAACAGAATTTGATTTATTGGAAGGTTATTTTAGGAATAACACTAAAACAATTTGATGAATTTTTAGGATTTACGAGATTGAGCCTAAATATTACGCAGATGGAGAGGATGCGTACGCAATGAAAAGGGATCTAGTACAGTGGGCTAAACAAGAGGTACGCATTTACGAATATGATAGGTAGTAAGCATAAAAGGACAATTTTTCTTTAAAATCCAAATAAGTTAAAATCGAATTTTATTTCACATGTTTACTTTCAATGAAGAAAAATATATTAATAGCAATCGGAACAATTGTTTCATGACATGGGAGCTTAGTAACATCTCGCCATTTAACATTTCGCCATATAAAAACTCGCTTAAGTAACATTTCGCCATATAACAACTTGTCTAAGTAACATTTCGCCTTATAAAATGTTGACATATAACAACAACTCGCCTATATAACAGCTAGCAAAATAAAAACCAAAAACAAGCTAATAAATTCTATTTATTAGAAAGAAGTAGTTTAGTAGTAGTTTATTAGTAGTTTAGTAGTAGTTTATTAGTAGTTTAGTAGTAGTTTAGTAGTAGTTTAGTAGTAGTTTAGTAGTAGTTTATTAGTAGTTTAGTAGAAAGTTTTGACTTTGCCTACAGGAACGTAGGACAGTCCTAAGAGCATGTAGAATACTTCCTGGAAACTTGGATTCCGGTAAAAAAAAGACTTTGAAGCCCTTTATCACCAAACGTCTTCCAAACTGCAGAGTTAAATGAAACCTGCAGCCCCCTCTGATCAATGTCTGGTAACACCAATACACAGCTCCTAATACAGCCTTTTCAAAGTCAGAAATAAATTTAGAAAGCTTGCTGCAATCTTCTACATGCTCCTTGATGATGGAGAATAACTTCAGATAGGTCACCATTTCCTTGTTGGGAAGGAGAGCATACACACATGGGATACCTGCACTCCCTGCAGACTCAGGTTTTGCCAAGATAATGTAAACCTTGAACAGAAGTATATTCACCTTTTGAGCAAGTTTTAATTCATAACAAAACTATAAAAACCAAAAGTTTGATTTTACCTGTTAAAAGTGGTCTAGTGTTGATTTGAAGGTGCCATCACAGACCCAGACTGGATGGTTGCAAAGAATATCAGCTCTAAAACCACTGAGGCAATCATCATTGACTGCAGGTTTGGTCGTCATCAGTCCAGTCCCTAAATAGTATAAGGTCCCCCCCCCCCCATCTCCTTTTTGGGAGAACTTGTCAGGGACAGCAGTCGACTTGAATTCTGCATGGTCTAATGGAATCTTGGGTCTTGGGTCCAATGTCTGTCTTTTCCTCCATAGAACCATTTTGATGGCCCCAGTACAGGGGTCCAACAGCAGCAGGGGTTGCTCCATGAACTTCAGCATATTTAGATAAAACATCTTTTTCAGTAATTTGGGCCTCCTTTCTTATCTACTTGTCACCATGATTGTGTAATAGCAGGTTTTCTCCTGCAAGGTTCCTTGTTCTCTTTCTTGTTGTCAGATTAGCTCCACGCTTGCATCAAGCACAGCACCAGTACTGGGTTGACGCACTGTAGGAGAAGTTGTTTATGTCAACCAAAGATGGTTTCTCCTGTTGAGTCGTAGATGCCTGCAGTACTACCGACATTGTTGGAATTACTGTATTTGCGGGTTTTTGGTTTTTGATTCAGGGATTTAATTAAAAACAATTATATATAGGCGAGTTGTTGTTATATGGCGAAATGTTACTGCGAAATGTTACTTAGGCGAAATTTTTATGGCTAATTGTCATATGACGAAATGTTATATGGCGAAATGTTATATGGCGAAATGTTATATGGCGAGATGTTACTGAGCCAAAAGCTTAAGAGGACTTATGTTGTCTTTAATGACCTCTGCTAGACATTGTATTTGTGATACAATGGAAATATTTTAATCCTACTTCTAAATTTTAACCAGAAAGGATTAAAGTGTAATCTCGAACTTCTAAGTATAAAACTGCAATGTGGGTTTCAATTTCTAATATCGGTTTAATGCCAAATATAAAATGTTATGCTTACAAAAGTGTCTCACAATCCGGATCCGTTATATCCGCAACATTTTGTCCTCCCGGATCTGGATCCAAGCGGCAAAATAATAACGATAAACAAAAAAACAATTTTAAAATGTCCTAATCTCTGAATGGTTCATCAAGCTTAAGCAAAAAAAAGAAAATACTTTATTTGTTCATCTGTGTCAAAATGAAATGAATGCTTAGCTGTAGAGTTTTAATTTTTTTTAAATAAAATATTTTAGGATATTACTCCCGCCGACGCTGACAGTTTTTTCAAGGGTGTTGTAGCGGCCTGAACACCTTGAAGTATGCAGCTGTCTGCCCTGTTAACTGCATCATTTTTTAAAATATACATTTCTTTCAATTTGTGTCAAATAGAGCTAGATACTGACAGGACATTATATCCAATAAAGATCAAAATGGCTGGTTAAAGGGACTGTAAACGTACTTTGAAGTGAACCTGTATTTCAAGAGCGGTATGTCTGATTCACAATGGTGCCCTTAAAAAAATAAAATATAAGTAAGAAATTATATTTTTTTGGTTGAAATTTCCTAAATGGCTTCTGGGCCAAAAATCTGCAAGTTGATTTCATCAAAGATAAATTCGAAAGAAATCAATTGTCAGACCAAATAACATTTATATATATATATTCATGTATAGATGATTTATATATATATTGATTTAAATGAGTTCAACTTCCCTCAGTCGAAATAATCAGTTTATAACATTTTAAACATTGATATTCAATTTATTCCTGATAAAATAATGTTTCTTGAAACCACACCATTTTTTCGTCCGCACCACAAATGACGTCACAACTCATCATTATTTCTTTTGACCACACCTTTTTTCGTCCGGGCGTTACCTTTGTTTTTTTAAATGTATTTTTATGCCTTAAAATACTTTTTTTTCAAATTTAGGCAACGTCGTGTTATTCAATATCGTTCTCTAGGAAATTATCCCACATTATTGATTAGATAAAGATTTTATGGGTACCGTTGTGAATCGAGCATTGTCATCTTTGCATGGACGGTAACTTGAAATTTCGCGTACAGTCCCTTTAACATGAACAAAAGAAATGAAGTTTTTGAAATGATCCATGAAAGAAGATCATTCGATTTGAGAATCAAAATCGTGGTGTCGTCCTTTATCGGTGTTGGAAGCACTTGTACAGGATTACTCACAAATGATTAGACTGGCTGTAAAGACAACCTGAAACTCTTAAAATAGGATAGTTGAAAGGTTAATTACGTCTTGTCATAAATTTAATGGCTTACTTATGAATCGACAAAAAACGAAACCAGGTTCTCTAAAAACTAAAGTTAAAAAAAAATCCTAAATTTTAGCGTTAATAAGTCCTTGAAATAAAGTCCTACCATTTTGAGACTTACAAAGGATGTTTACTTTAATGGAAAAATATGCACTTGATCTTATCAACACCCCTTGCTAAATTAATGCTTAGAGGAAAAGTTCTTTTTATGTTAAAAAAGTCTCTAATTTTCCCGAGACTTAGGACTTCTTTCTTCGGATAAATTTTCTACAGGAATTTAATTCCTGTGATCTTATTTTCTAAGACGTTATTGGCACTTGGCAGCCTCCATATTTTAGAGAAAAAAGTCCCAGGAATCTTAAACGTTTCTGAAGTTTTTATTTCCAGGGTTTTTTCTGAAACCAGTATGAGTTCCATACAGTCGTCTCTGAAATCTCATGTTTTGTGTATCTCACAAGATTTAATAAAATTGAAAATATGAATTAGAAGGACATTATGCATCCAAGTTGCATAAAAAAACTTGAACTATAAATTTTCAAAATTAAAGTCTCATCCTTTGTGGGTATCCCTGTACTTTTTTTTTATAAAAAATGGACCATTTCCGAGACCAGGAATAGGAAATAGTCAAATATTACATATTTAGAATCATAACTGAAATCTTTATTGCTTTTCTAACTATCATCTAAGAATAATCTTATTTCTAGTTGGAAAACCTGCAAAGTCAGTTTTATTATATGGGATGAGGGGAGAAGGTACATTTTCTTCGAGGGAGTGGGTGCAGTGTTGCCATGAACCACGTTTCGTCAACATCCGAGCCCTTCTTAGCCATCCGGACCTAGCGGATGCTCCCCTATCTTTAAAAAAGATGTCTCCCCAATTAAATTGAAATTAGATTTAAATTTTTAAATTGATCAATTGGTATTTTTAACTTGGATTATTTTATGTATCATAATACACAGTTTGAAATGTCTTAACTATATATACGAAAAGATATAAAGGGAACACAATATCACAGTTTGTGGCGAACGTTTTGGGGATTAAATATCACATTCTCGGTCTCATTCTGAGAAAAAACCCCATCCCCGGCCCTCTCAGGAAATATAGAAATCTGCTGCGACGTTTTATCTGCGCCACGGGTAGGGGCCGTGCGCTGCAGCTATAAAGATATTTTAAAATGTTATTAAATTTCCTCATTTAAGTGGCAAACAGTAATGCAAACATTCAGACAAAAAAATGCTTTAAGAATTCTTTCTTGGAATATTGATTGAATTGCCCGGCGTTGCCCGTGGAATTTATTTATAAAAAATCGAATTTAAAAAAAATATTTGATTAAATAGAAATAGGATTTGAAGAAAACAATCTTATTTTTTTTTAACCCTATGTTACTCCCAGGGTAACTAAGGGTTCCCCCCAAAAAATATCAGCCAATTCGGTCCAGCCATTTGGCCCACTATAACATACAAATACAAAACATACATACAAACAAATATATATGAGCAAAGAGCTTTATTAAATACTAGCTGAAGTGCCCGTAAAAATTAAATATAAAATAAAAAAATCAGATTTCTTTAGCCTATGATACCACTCGAGTCCAGGGTACCCATGGGTTTCCTAAAAAATGGCAGCCAATTCGGTCCAGCCTAACATATCTAATTATATGAGCGAAGAGCTTTATTGTATAGATCTATTTATTAATGGAAATCAAAATGTTTTTCATTTATATTTAAACATATTTACAACTGAACATTAACGGTAAAGGACAAGATTAAACTAAACATTAATGATATATATACAAGATTAGACTATTAACATTAACTATATATAGACAAGATTAGACTGAACATTATCGATATTTTGACAAGATTAGACTAAAAATTAACGATATATAGACAATATTAGACTAAACATTAACGATATATAGACAATATTAGACTAAACATTAACGATATATAGACAATATTAGACTAAACATTAACGATATATAGACAAGATTAGACTGAACATTATCGATATTTTGACAAGATTAGACTAAACATTAACTATATATAGACAATATTAGACTAAACATTAACAATATTTAGACAAGATTAGACTAAACATTAACGATATTTAGACAAGATTAGACTAAATATATAGACAATATTAGACTAAACATTAACGATATTTAGACAAGAATAGACTAAACATTAACGATATATAGGCAATATTAGACTCAGCTATATAAATAAACTTTAACAGTGTAGTGGTTCAGCTAGTTGTACACAGATCAACACCATTAAATAGAATTGATGTGAGAGCTATTGGAGTTTCAGCGTTATCATTCTAAAATAGGAGATCTTTGGGCTCAATATCATTTTGCCTGGTTCATGTCGACCGGGATACCACCAGACAAACTTTGGACTGAATAAATTTACTAAATTTTATCAAAGCAACCTGTTTTTATAACAAAATGTTATCTAGTCAAAATGGTATCCAGGTATTAACTGTGTTTATGCAAAATGTTATCAAGGCGAAATGTTATCTGGGCGAAATGTTACTTATTGGAAAATGTTAACTATAGACTCAGCCGATTTTCTCATTTACAAATATCGATAAATAATTAATTCCATAAAATAGAAATCTATTAAATAAAATATTTTTCAATGGAATGTTTTGCTTGAATGCATTTTTAGTCAAAAGAACTTTGCTATACATTTTTATCGAAAGGAAACTGATTGCTTCCGTTTTCAATGAAAGTTTCATAAATCATACAATTTGTTTAATCGGATTGTTTTTTGCCGAGAGAAAAATAAATAACTAGGTGAATGTAAACATGTTATTGAAGAATATATAGAGCTACCCACAAATCATGAGAATGTAAAGACGACCTGAAACTCTTTGAATATGACGGTTTCAATGTTGAATTAAGTGATCTGTCAAAAGTTCACTATGGCTAAAACGAAATCCAAGAATTCAGCCATTTTTAATTTCTTGACAATCAGAGACGATTTTACTGTCGTTCTTGATTTTCGTGTTACTGGGACACTCTAGAGTACTTTAAATATTTTACCAAGTTTACCTTGCAATCTCCTAGAAGACTATAATCCACCATCAAATAGTTATATTTCAGGATTTTAACTTTTATAAACAAGTTTACAAGAAATGAAGTTTACTTGAATATTGAAAGCATAGATTAATAACAAAACAGATAGAACACTAGATGTCGTCTTTTTAAGATTGAGGGGTTGATCGTTCACAATAACCCTGAGACAGAAGTCCAAAGGAGTTATCTGTGCATGCCACGTTAAGTTACAAGACAGAGAGACAGCGTGTGATTCCTTCTGTATCAGGGTTATTGTGAACGTAAAAACCCCTAAATCTAAGGAAAGTTATTTCAGAGGTGTACGCATCTTTTGTACTGCAGTGTACTGTCACTGGGCGGTAATGTAAACACAAGACGGATGTCTTTCACATAAATAATGAAACATTCTGGTCATAGGAACCTATTATTTGAATTATTAAAATCCAATGCTTTTAACCTCCTCGGATACTGAACGAACACTGATGCATCTATTCTTGTTTACAAATTCCAGAGAGAACTGGTTTCAATGTGTACGCAGAGTATACGTAACTGCAATTGACTTTCCTTGCATTACATTCTTGCCTCCAATGTTCTATCTGTATTGTTATTTATCTATGATTATAAGGAATTTGACATGTTATTTTAATTGAAGGGGGGCCATTCAAGTTCTACAATTTGGAAAACTTAAAAAATTTGTTGGATCGTAACATTTTTAAAAGAAGAAAAAATAATTTGTCTGAAATTTCGAATCTACAATTTAAAAAATATTTTGTTCAAAATTACAAAATATAAAGATATTGTAAAAGTGTATAAAATGTCCGTTCGAATCTGTATTCTTTGTGCAAATTTTCTTAATTTTAAAGTTTGGTTTTTTTCCCCAGTGCAAGCATCGTTTCTTTAACAAAGGTGCAATAGCAATACGGTCCTTTCAAAATTAAATGAAAGATAAAATTAAAATTCAAGAATCACTGTTTAATTTTGTTTAAAATTGCAAAAAAAATTGTCAGAACTGAATATTTAAAAAAAAAACAATGAAAATAGAATTAGAGCTTGGAGTAGAGATTACCGTTCTATCGCCTATTAGCTATTCATTCTTACTTTTCAAAGATATGACCGGAGAACAAGTCGATTTATCGCATAGAATTCCAGCTGAAAGGTATGATACCTTTGCATAAACACTATTTAAACGTTTTTTAGTAAAAACAACCCTATAAAATCTAAAATTATCATATTTCATTAACATCATGTGTCAGCCGTTATATAATAAAATATAAAAACTTTTGATTTTAGAATTAGCAGGAAATTAACGTCTTTCGTATTCAAACATTATTAAACAAATCAACAAGTGTATACAAAGACGACTTTCCCTCTCAGGCAAACCGGTTCCTAGATTTCAACTCTTCAATAAACCAGGGGGATTCCCGGGAAAGTAGGGAAAACGTATCAAACAAGTTAAATTTTGAAAACAGACAATTCAAAATAATTTTGAAAAAATTTAAGATATCTACAATTAACTGTAAGATACTACAATTTGATTTAATATTTGAAAATTTCAAAAATCATGACTAAGACAAAAAGCATCAAATAGTCTAAATGCAAAGGTATCATAACTTTGCGCTGGAATTCTGAATGATAAATCGGCTTTTTCTAAGGCCACGGTTGTTTTCGAAAAGTACGACTAATGCCAATGAATGGCTAATAGGCTATTTAGTTTACCCTCAAATTACCCAAATAAGTGAACGGTCCCTTTAAAGAGACGAACGATGGAAATTTCACGTGTACAGTTTCTTTAACAAATGAGGAATAAAAGTTTTGATGGTTTCCTAAATGCAATGGTGTCTCCAGCTTTTTTCCTTCCAGACCAGGACTCATTGCTAACTTGGAAAACAGACCCTTCAGAGACCTATATAGTTGAACTGTAGGTGGCTACCTAACGTGTTAAAGGGATTGTTCAAGATATTTAGAAATTCACGAAAACTGTTGATATTTCAGTTGGAAAAAATGTAAATATCGCCATATCCTTTTTTCTTTCAAAATCAGTTTGGTAGGTACATTTAAAAATCGCTTATTAGCAACCATCCAACTTTCACTGCCAAATAAGCGATTTTTAAATTTCGAAATTTAGAGCATATAAATTACTGAAAATAGGGTTCTCATCCACTATCTAGTTTTGGTTGACTTTGAATGATCTTATCATCACTCAAAATAGCTCTGTTAAAATTAAAACTTTGATTCCCATTTTTCATTAAAATTTGTTGTAAAATTATGATGAATTGCTAGAGCGAAATAATGATTTTATTTATAAGATAATTATTACACAAAGTTAGGTAAAAGGTTACAAATAAAAATCCAAAATTTTAATTTAAAAAAAAACATTTAACCTCTGTCAATCCATTGAAGAATTGTAGCTTTGTAAAGTTTTTGTTAAAATTCAACTCTACTACCCAGCCATCTACATCCTAAAATGTAACATGAAACATGATAATTCAGTGACGATTTTGATATCGTCTTCGTAAATGATTTTTTGATTTAGTATGGTGATGCCTACTGGGAAAGCTATAATTCTTCTGCAATAGCGTTTAGAATTTGTTTGTTTACGTTTTCATTGCATACTATGTTTTACTTAAATGGACTGTAAAATAAAAATGAATCATATTCAACAAATACGCAACCAATCTGAAAACGACGATATCCCACAGGAGCCTGAGAATCTCAGGTTTGCTCCTATTATAATTTTTTATTTTTATTTTGTATTTTAGATAGATATAATTGATAATATAATTACCAGCATGCAGGTTTACCTGAGTGACCGGCACAGTTATTGTGGCTGCTAAACCAGTTCCAGGTGATGCCCATAGAGTCCACTAATCTCATTTAACCTCTGTCAATCCATTGAAGAATTGTAGCTTTGTAAAGTTTTTGTTAAAATTCAACTCTACCACCCAGCCATCCTCATCCTAACATACATGAAAAATGAGAATTTAGTGACGATTTTGATATTGTCATCTTAAATAATTTTTTGATTTAGTATGGTGATGCCTACTAGGAAAGCTATAATTCGTCTGAAATAGCGTTCAGAATTTGTTTGTTTACGTTTTTATTGCATACTATGTTTTACTTAAAGGGACTGTAAAGGAAAAATGAATCATATTCAACAAATACGCAACGACGAAATCCCACAGGAGCCTGAGAATCTCAGGTTTGCTCCTATTATAATTTTTTATTTTCATTTGGCATTTTTAATAGATATAATTGATAATATAATTACATATAGTCCATATCGTCCGTATTACGTCACCATTACTTCAGCCAATGGCAGTACAGTATACTGGTCACGTTATTTCTGTCTGTATCATATCACGTGACAACGATACTGCACTGCCATTAGCTGAAGTATTATTTTTCTAATTTTATAATATTTTCCAGGAATTCGATTTTTGCCATGAATTGGTAAAAAAATGTTGAATTTGCTACAATTAGATGCAAAAAAACGCAAAGTGTAGCATGTTAAAAAATTGAAAGGAGAATACAAATTTTATTTTATAATTTACTACTCATTTGCAATTTTATAATTTACTTCACATTTGCAATTTTATAATTTACTACACATTTGCAATTTTATAATTTACTACACATTTGCAATTTTATAATTTACTACACATTTGCAATTTTATAATTTAATACACATTTGCAATTTTATAATTTACTGCACATTTGCAATTTTATAATTTACTACATATTTGCAATTTTAAAATGTACTGCATATTTGCAATTTTAAAATGTACTGCACATTTGCAATTTTATGATTTACTACGCATTTGCAATTTTATAATTTACTACACATTTGCAATTTTATAATTTACTACATATTTGCAATTTTAAAATGTACTGCACACTTGTTTTCGCACATGTATACATAGCAAATTTAAATTTTTTTAGAAACAAAGAACATTTATTGGAAATTTTAATTTTAGATTTTTTCTTGTCTGTAAATACAAACATGTAATTAATTATATGGTGTGAAGATGTAACAATTATGAACATTGTGTTCAAAATTCAAATATTGCGAGATTTCCCTGTCATTTTCTTTGTATCTTTAAACAACAATGTTCGTTTTGAAATATTAAACAGTTTGATATTAAAATCAAATGTATAGGTTGTTTTTAACAGTGTAGGCATTAGTAGATTTGATTTTTAATAGTGTATTCCAGCATGCAGGTTTACCTGAGTTACCGGCACAGTTATTGTGGCTGCTAAACCAGTTCCAGGTGATGCCCATAGAGTCCACTAATCAATTAATCAATTAGTCTATCAATCAATCAGCGTTTATCAATCAACAAATCTTAACAAATTAATTTGTTGTTTCACCTTTTTCACATATTTAGAGCCTGCACATTCAGCAGCTGTAGTCTGATGGGACAGCTGTGCAAGCAGGAAACAGCACAAACTAAACAAATAACAATTAGAACAGCAAAAACTAAACATATAACAATTAGAACAGAAATTAAACATATAACAATTAGAACAGCAAAAACTTAACATATAACAATTAGATCAGCAAAAACTAAAAATATAACAATTAGAACAGCAAAAACTAAACATATAACAATTAGAACAGCAAAACTAAACATAAAACAATTAAATCAGCAAAAACTAAACATATAACAATTAGAACAGCGCTGTAATAAATTTTGGGGCTATACTAGAATACTATCTTTATTATCTATGCTCATTTATCTATTATCAATGTTTCTGTTTGACCCTGACCGGTCAACTCATATTTATCTGTATCAATAAATTAGTATAGTATCAATAATTGTTTCAAACGGACGTATAGAGCCAGGGTTTTGGTTAGAGAGATAGAGTCTTAAAGACTGATTATTAGAGTTAGAGTCAAGTATAGGGAGATTGATCAGGACCTAGATCGTTACAGCACAAACCAATATATAACAATTAAAAAGCACAAACTAAACATATATCAGTTAGAACAGCAAAAACTAAATTCATATAACAATTAGAACAGCAAAAACTAAACATATAACAATAGAACAGCAAAAACTACACATATAACTTAATTAGATCAGCACAAACTAAACATATAACAATTATGATTAGCAAAAACTAAACATATAACAATAGAACAGCAAAAACTAAACATTTAGCAATTATGATTAGCAAAAACTAAACATATAACAATAGAACAGCAAAAACTAAACATATAACAATTAGAACAGCAAACACTAAACATATAACAGTTACAAACAGCAAAAACTAAACATGTAACAGTTAGAACAGCACAAACTTAACATTTAGCAGGCTGGCAGATGTGTAAGTTCCCAAAAATTGTTGGACCCAATGAATGTCAAAACGTTTTGACATTCATTAGAAGCATGAAACTAGGATACATGCTAAACATTTACTAAAAAGCCGTTAAGACATTATTTAGGTACAGGGTGTCCCAATAAACATGGGAATTTAGTGACGAATTCGATATCCTCTTTGTAATAAATTAGCATTGTAATACTTGATTTCAAAAGCCATAATATTGTTATGTCTGCTAGAGTTTATTTTATGAAAACTGTAAAAGACTGCAAAGATGTGTCTATAATGTCTCCGCAAGATGAACAGTGAAGACGGACAAGTTCTGTTTGTATACTGTAATTTTCTTGTTTTACTAAGTACAACCGTATGCAGTCAAAAGATAAACAAACAAATTGTAAACATAGCAACGAAACTAATACTAATACGACTAATACTCTTCAAATACAACAATTTTTAGTTAAAAACTAATCTTCTGCCTTAAATGTGGTCTTTGAATGGGTTATTTAATGATTTTACATCAAAAAAAGGTGATATAGTTGCTTGGAATCATAAATATAAAAAACAGACAGTATAAATTCCGTACAGTCGTCTCTGAAATCTCATCCTTTGTGGGTTTCCCTGTATATGTATGTAAGTGAGTTACCCTGTATATGTATGTAAGTATTATATATATGTATATTTGTGTAAAATTAAGTTCTACCTAAAGTTGAGGAACATGTTTCTCTGTCTGGTTTTCTCTAAACACTAATCCATCTATAGTCAAGGACAAACCAAGGGGACACACTGGACACATTTTTTATCCCCCTCCCCGACCCCTTTCTCAATTTCTACCACGCAGTTGTAGGGGCAACTAACTCCACCCCTTTTTCGGCCCCTTATTCATGATGGGTGAGGGTAGGTGTAACCCACCCTAACATGCAGCCATGCCTTACTCCTTTTTTTTAAATGTTGCAAAAAAGCTGTGAAACCAAAAGTGTCTGAAAATAGTTAAGCAGAAGACATTGTTATTATTTAAATAAAAACTACAATTATAATCTCAAGAAAGATTTGCTAAATTCAAATTATTATCTACATTTTTCTGTGTATAATTTATGATATTTTATGATATTCGTAATTTTCTTTTTTAAAACCGTAGTAATCTTTTATGATTTCAAAGATTTGATTTAGATACTATCACGAATTCTAAACTAAACTGTTTTCTCCATAGATAAAGATAGATTGCGCATAAGACGACATTTTTAATCTTNTCCAATATAGTTGTTGCAGCATCCAATATACTTCTTGTTGCAACATCCATTATAGTTGTTGCAGCATCCAATATACTTCTTGTTGCAGCATCCAATATAGTTGTTGCAGCATCCAATATACTTCTTGTTGCAACATCCAATATAGTTGTTGCAGCATCCAATATACTTCTTGTTGCAGCATCCAATATACTTCTTGTTGCAACATCCAATATAGTTGTTGCAGCATCCAATATACTTCTTGTTGCAGCATCCAATATAGTTGTTGTTGCAACATCCAATACAGTTGTTGTTGCAACATCTGTATTTTAGTTGTTAAGATTGTAATATAGTTGTTGCAAAAAAAGGCCGTGAAACTAGGTTCCCCGCTTCTCATTTTGCCGGGAAAATATATTTTGTGAGGATGGAAGGATAAACCTCGGACTTTGATTTGATTCCCGGCATCAGTTCACGGCTCTTTCTCTCCCTGTCTACTGATAAATACACAGACTGCTCATAAGCTCTTATACAGTATAGGCTAAGCTGGCCTCTATACTTGTCCCGGCACGACATGCTACATTTCCATGAACGGTTTTTGACTGCCATCTAATTACCACTTGTTAAATATGATACTCTTTCAGTGGTTAAGTTTTGCAACTTTTAAAGAAATATTCAAACTCTTAATATAAGACAAAAAATTTATGGATTTAGTCTATTTGTGAGGGGTTTATATTTCGTATCAAAAGGATCCTTAAATATCCCTGAATACAGACGTCTGTTTATTGATCGTGTACTCCAGTTGTACAAATGTCTCATTTTCTAGCCTTTATCGAATAAGCCTATACCCTCTTTCATTTTTCGCGAACACTCCCTTTAATATAAGACATAAAATTTATGGATTTAGTCTTTTTGTGATGGGTTTATATTTCGTATCAAAAGGATCCTTAAATATCCCTGAATACAGACGTCTGTTTATTGATCGTGTACTCCAGTTGTACAAATGTCTCATTTTCTAGCCTTAAATAGATCTCTGTAATCTCTTATCAGATATGAGATAACCTCCAGTTAGTTTACTGGTCATGGTGGCAATAATAACTGGGTTTGTTTTTCTAGGTTTTAAAGGGACTGTAAAGGAAAAATTAAAGGGTATAGGCTGAAATCTAAGCATTTTAGGAGTTGATCGAGACCCATGAGAGTTTTACCTGATGTTTCTGTCTCGAGAAATTTATATAAAACTGTATCTAATTTATACGAAAATCTTTATATATAAAACATTGTATAAAAATAGTAGGTTACACAAATCATATTCAGCAAATAACAATCTGAAAACGACGATATCCCAGAGAAGCCTAAGAAACTTAGGTTCCCTTCTATTAATATTTGAATTTAATAATTTTTCATTTATGATATTATTTATATATCCGTATATATTATTTATATGTCCGTATTACGTGACCAGAACTCCCACCAATATGGCAGTGCAGTATACACTATACAGGTCACATAAAACAGACAGTCACGTGATAATTTTTCCTTTACAGTCCCCTTATAGGCACCAAAAAATGCTGTTTCATAAAAATACGGTTCTATCATTTTTAAAACTTTATGCCGTAAAAGTTTGCTTTGTAATAACAATGTTATCCTCAGAAAAAAAAGTACCAAAAAGCTAGATTGTGTAATTTTTTGTTTATCAAAACACAGGTGAATTTAAAGTGTACAGATTACAGTGTACATATTACAGTGTACAAATTACAGTGTACAGATAAAAATGTACATATTACAGTGTACAGATTACAGTGTACAGATTACAGTGTATAGATTACACTGTACAGATTACAGTGTACAGATTACAGTATACTGATAACAGTGAACAGAGTAGAGATTACAGATTACAGTGTACAGATTATAGTGCACAGATTACAGTGCACAGATTACAGTGTTCAGATTACAGTGAACAGAGTAGAGTGTACAGATTACAGTGTACAGATTACAGTGTACAGATTACAATGTACGGATTTTAGTGTACAGATTGCAGTGTACAGGTTACAGTGTACATATTACAGTGTACATATTACAGTGAACAAATTACAGTGTACAGGTTACAGTGTACAGATTACAGTGAACAGAGTAACGTTTACAAATTACAGTGTACAGATTACAGTGCATAGATTACAGTGTACAGATTACAGTGCACGATTACAGTGTACAGATTACAGTGAACAGATTACAGTGTACAGGTTACAGTGTACAGATCACAGTTTACAGATTACAGTGTACAGATTACAGTGTACAGATTACAATGTACAGATTACAATGTACAGATTATGGTGTACAGATTACAGTGTACAGATTACAGTGTACAGATTACAGTGTACAGATTACTGTGTACGATTACAGTGTACAGATTACAGTGAACAGATTACAGTGTACAGTTACAGTGTACAGATAACAGTTTACAGAATACAGTGTACAGATTACAGTGTACAGATTAAAGTGTACAGATTACAATGTACAGATTACAGTGTACAGATTACAGTGTACAGATTAAAGTGTACAGATTACAGTGTACAGATGAAAGAGTACATTGTACAGATGAAAGAGTACAATGTATAGTCTACATTTATTCAACAATATTTAGTACAAAAATGTGAGGTTTATTACCGCAGTAAATACATGCTTATCTCTGTATATTTGTAGTCTAGATTTAATATTTACATGCACACTTCTTCTTATTTATACATTTTATTCTTTACTTCAAAGATTTTTCTTTAAATAAGAAAGAAAAAAGGAGAATTAACATACGGGTTACCGTCAAAAAATAATGAAGTGCCTTGATTCTTAAAGATTTATGAGAACTATTAACAGAAAGATTACAATGAAAGAAATTTTCTTCTATCAGGGTTTAAAAATCAAAAGATCTGAATTTATGAATTCAACAATAAAGGCACTGTTAAAGTAAAATTAATTGGAGTATATACTATTGGCTGAAGCCTAAATATTTTAGGAGTTGATCGCAACCAATATTAGTTTTATCTAATGTCCCTGTCTCGAGTAATTTAAATAAAACTGTATCAAAGTTAATCAAAAACAGCTATTTTTTCACAGTATCAAAATGATCAAAATTGGAATATTTATTAATTTAGATGAACCCTCTATGCAAAGATGGTAATGCCCTCTTCACAAGGGTACCAATTGAACACTTTAACAAAATATTGTCGTTTTTTAGGTTAGCTATAGCTGGCCGTTTGGATAGCTATAGCTAACATTTGTATATTAGCGAATAGCTTTTTTATAAAGAAGACTAAATGAAGTGCCCGGCGTTGTCCGTAAATAAAAAATCAATTTCTGAATGTAAAAAAAAGAACAATGTCATCAAAATTAATAAGGCACTCTGGGCCGTAGTAAATTTGAATTCGAACAGGACCTGCCCAGTACCTGTACCGGCCTGCCAGATAACAGCGTGTACTGACCTGATCCTATGGTACATTACGTCGCCCTAACCAGACTAACATACGACAGGGGTCAATTTTCTTGGCATTGTCCCGTCGGTAGGGCTGGGCGCGTTAACGATCGTTCTTTCCCGAGAACGAATGGAACGATCAAGAACGATCCCATCGTTCCGAAAAAAAAACGAACGCTTAGAACGCGTTCTTAAAAATATTGGAACGATTAGTAAAAGAACGGAACGGAACGGAACGGGAATTGCATGAAAAGAACGGTTAAAATCGTTAACGCGTTCTTATTTTCAAGAACGAGTTCTAAGTTGGGAACGCATTTTAAATCAGGAAAATGTGTTTACATTTCAGATTCACAACAAAAAATCTTATTGGTTGGGCAAACACCTATTTTCCAGCGTCTCTGTCGAATTATGGATATCAGAGCCCGCGATTTAAAAACTTCGGCTTGAGCCGTAATTGCTTAAACCCAACTTTAAGACCCGATCTTCGACCCAACTCTGACGACAGCTTGTGTAAGGTGATTGACAGCTCAAGATCTTCGGCTCGACCTAAGGAGTTAGTCCTAATGAAAATAAAACCGACCATGGTTGGTTTTAGTGGAGAATAAGTCTTATTCTCATCAAAACCTGGAATGCGCCAATTCCTACCATGAAAATCCGCCAAATAGAATATTAAACCGGTTTTTAGAACCCAACTCTGTGGAAAATAAGCCGTAGATAAGGCCTAACGACAGCTTAGACCCGAGTCGTATTTCACCCCGAACTACCCAGAGAGAGAGGCATTCGGTTTCTTTTATTTGAAATCAAACGTGTTTTCGTCTATATTTCTACAATCTTTAAACTTATGAATTTGTTTATTTTATACTTTTTCATTCAAAATGTATATGCCAACAAAAAATTATTTAAGAAAAAAGGCTAAAAAATTATGTATAAGGGGATAAATTGTGATCGAAAGTCACAGTTTCCTGAAATATTGACAGAACCGATAAATCCACGTGATTTTCCCGAATTTTTAAAATAATTTTAATTATTAACATGGTTTTGAAGAAAAACTAAATTATAGAATGTTGCGCGAAACAAAATAACAAAACTCGTTCTTTTATTTTAGTATTCTTAGTTCTTTACCATAAAATTGTTTTGTATAACATTTTTTTATTGTCTGAACTCACTTACTGTGATTTAATGGACTCACGCTCTCAAGCAAAAATTGTTGAGAATTTCGCCAATTACTTCTTAGAATTTAAAGATAACAACAAGTGCTTTACAGTGCTAAAATGTACATGTAAAGGGCTACAGAAAAGCATAAGTGAGTTAGAGCGGTAAAATCTAAGCTTAGGGCGTTGCGACACTTCAAAGTCAGCCCTGTCTTAAAAATTGATGAGACTGTTTACAAGCAGGCTGAATTTAAAGCACTGTGAACTAGACAGAGGGTGAAAGTAAATTTCATGCGATATGCCCCCGGTTACATATTAGAAATTCAAAACATTTTTGTTCTTCTCAATACACGGGCAGCCGTAGTACACATTTGAATTTCCGAGACGGGTCAACCTTTCTAATCCTAGTTTGTACTGTATCTAGCTCTATGGACAGGACTAGCCGGTGCAAAAAGGTTGACGCGGTCAGACTTTATGCTTCATATGGTATGAATTTACTTTTACTAAAGGGACAGATTTGCGTGAATAGGTGTTCAACAATAGGAGTTATAATTGAAAATAGAAAAGATTGAATTATGAATCGTTATTATTTTAGTTTCTTTTATCCTTAATAATATGGCAAAATACTTTCAACCATGTAAAACATTCAGCTCGCATTTTTTATGATGATTTTTTTTAGCATTTTAATGCCATTTGTTTTTGGCATCCCATAAAATTTGCAAATCTTTTAAATCGGTAGACTTCCATAAATTAGAAATAATCAATTTTTTATTTTTATTGCTAAAAAAATGGGCCTCATCGGTTCAGCCGTTTAAACTTTAAAAAACAAATTTAAACAAAAAAATCCCAATATATATGTACATGCTTTCATTGATTAAAAATGTCGTTCTTTCAAGTCACAACCTCTCTTTACATGTTTATTTTATTATTAAGAAATAACCATATATATAATATTGACTTTCTGATAGTAATGTTTTTAGCAATCAAATCTGCAGTAATATGCTCCTTTCTAAACTTCTAAACAGATCCTTTTGGAAAGTTATTCTATTTGAAAACATTAGTAATGAAAACTAATGAACCTATACATCTTTTAACAAGTTTCTCAAGGTTTCACGTACAAACTGTTTAATCGTTATTATAAAAAGTAATTAATATCAAAAGCTGCTGCTTTAGTTACTTTAAGATTTTCAAGGTCAAGATTCAAAGTTTGTGTACTTATCCCAGAGAACTGTAACTTTCGATCCCAATTTGGCCTAGTAAACGTAAAGTTTTTTCCCTTTATACTTGTTTGCGCGCATATGCGTTTTAAACGAAAAAGTAAAATTGACACTCCGTAAGTTTAAGATTGTTAAATTATCGACCAACATGATTGAATTCAAAAAGAAAACACCGATCGCATCTCGCCCTGGTTAGTTCGGAGTGAGCAAAACTAGGCTTTTAGGGCGCTTTGCGCCCATTTTCTCTTTGAAAACAGTGTAAAACAAAAAATTTTATAAAATATTTCGTGGATTTTCAAAGTTTTCAAAAATCGAATTTTGTTCAGAGCAAATTTTTGAAAATTCGATCATACATAAACCTTCTCTGGGGTCACGTGAGGTCCCACACAAAATTTGGGCTCGATCGGTTCAGCCGTATTGACGTTTATTGGATACAAACAAACAGACAGACAAGCAAAGTATATATAGATAGATGAAATATTAAATTACATTTCGTTAAGAAAAAAAAGGTATAGTGGGGCCGCGCAGTTTAAAAAAACCTTCATAAATTTGCGACTTGTTACCCCCCTCCCCCCCCTCCTAATTCATTTCCACATTTTCCTTTGAGCTTTCTCTTTTGTGTTCAGTTGTTTAGTGTAGAAAAGAGATTAGAGAGAAGTTGCGATGTGAACTGTTTTAAAATATGTTCAAGCTCTACAATTCAGTGTTTATAGCAGTATTATTTTTTCATCGCCATATGGGAAAAAAATTCCTAGAAAAGTTTAATTTTTAAATATCTTGAGTTTTATCATCCGCAAAGGAACTGATCAAACGCCTCAAACTCTAATTTCGAATTATCATATCTTTGCAACCTATATTTGAATTGAAAACTCAGAATTCTGGATGATCAATCAAATTTTGAAATCTCAAAACTTAAAAAATCAGTTTACAAAGATAATGGATTACAAAACAAGAGTTTGAGTCGAGTAATCATTTCCGTGGAACTTTTGGAAAATTTATTTGCAGAGCAAACAATAAAATCTATCATTGAAGCAATAATTGAAGTAAACATCATTAAGTTTAACTGGACCAGCGAGGGAAGGCATACAAACCCCACAATTTTTTCGTCCGCACCGCAAATGACGTAACAAATCACCATTATTTCACACGACCACACCTTTTTTCGTCCGGGCGTTACTACTGTTTTTTAAATGTATTTTTATGCCTTATAATACTTTTTTCAAATTTAGGCAACGTCGTGTTATTCAATATCGTTCTCTAGGAAATTATCCAACATTAGGGTAGATAAAGATTCCAAGGGTACCGTTGTAAATCGGGCATTGAAATCTTTGCATGGTGAGTTACTTGAAATTATGTTTACAGTCCCTTTAAAGGGAGTGGCCGGCAATGTATGGTTGTTGAACTGAGAATGGAGTATTGTTACTGAGTTTGAGCGCAAAGTCGACGTTCAAAATCATTCATTTGGGTGGGTACGTTTTGAGAATTGATTTTTATTAAATTATTAAATAACGAAGACAAAAAATGTGAAAATTAAGTTCTTCAGTAAACTAATTAAATTTTTAGGAACATATTTCTCGATTGAGATTTTCTCAAAAAATCAATGTTAGATCAATTATTTTTTTCATTAAATATTTCAGGAAATGGTTTTGAAAATTGAGACTTACTTATTTTCGATGATAAGAGTTAATTTTCATTTTCTCAACCTGTTCCTAAAACTTTTATCTTATCAACAATTTGGAATGTAAATACATTTTTAAAGCTAAAAAAGTAGGGTTTCCAGTCAAAATTACGTTACACGTAATACGAAACCATTCCGTAATTAGTAAAGTACATAAATTAATTCTCAGAAATGAATATAGCGGGAAAATATATCATAAGGATATGCGCGCTACAACCATGTCTAATCTGATTGGATAATTTAAATACTTTCAAATTGAATTAAAATTTGTATATGGTGATGGACCAAACCTCTGTAGAGAAAATAAAGTAGATGTTAGTTCCACATTTTATTGAAAATATATTTTGGTCTAGGTTGACCCTTGTGCAGTTCTAACGTTATAGAACATCAAAATCGATATTAAAAAACCACAAGAAAATAAACAAACAAAAAAGATTTTTCAGAATAAAAATTTGGGCTGTCAAATGGACATGAGGGAAACGAACTCAGATTATGAGATGGAAAAAAGATAATTTGCAAATATTCACTTTTAAAAAAATGTTTTAAGACAATCATTCTTACTTGAGATTGTTTTGTCGAATAAAGATTAAGTGTTTAAAGTGGAGGTGGGGGTCGATCTAATTAACGAACTTTTACGTAAACCGGGGGGGGGGGGGGCTTGTTTAAGGAAGGGTATTTAAACCTTTTAAAGAATTGGACAAAAACAATACTCTTTTTTTCTTAAAAATACTGAATTAAAGTTTACAATTAAATAAAACCTATTTTTTTCTGTTCATTCCTCTGAGTTCAGTCATAAAATCTCATGTATTTAGATTCTCGTACTTCAAGTAAACTTCTCACATAGGTCTCAAACCTTCTCTAGTACGCTGACTTTTAGATGGTAGAGTTCATGTCCAACTCCAGGAAGGTGAAAATGTTCTCCTATAGGCTGGTTTGTATGGAGGTTTCGCTAATTAGGCGTAATTATTGCAACATTTCGCGAAATTACTTTTGCAGAAAATACGCGAAATTATGGCGTAATTTCGCGAAATCGAAGTTTCGCTAATTACGCGTAATTATTACAAAATTTCGCGAAATAACGTTGTTGAAATTACGCGAAATTACGCCGTAATTTCGCGTAATTGAAGTTTCGCCAATTACGCGAAATCCTGCGAAATTACACGAGATGAAAATTATTTTGCGTAACTGCACGTAATTTCGCATAAGTAAATAATCTATTAAGTTGGAAACCCTCGTATTAATTAAACACTTTTTATTAAAAAGTGTTTAATTATGACAATTCCTATATATTTTCTCGCAGTAGAAATGCACAATTGTCTCTTATGTACAGAAACCACAACTGAAAACAATCAGATTAAAAATTATAAACATTGATATCTTATTTATACTTGCCATTTTTCCATGATTGAAAAAAATTTATATAATTATTACAAACAGATTTGAATTAATTGCTTTTATAGAAGTAATGCATATTAATGATAATTTTGTAAAGGAAAAAACACAAAATATTGTTTTCAATCATTACTCTCTAGTTCCTCCAGTTGAAGAGCTATCTAGAAAAACAAAAATATTTTGAATTTTCAATATGTTCCTAATTAAATTTGAGGCGTAAAATCGAAGTCAGAGGAGCTGCAAGGTCGCAAAGTCATGCCGATTATGTCGCATGATTCATCTTCTGTCTATAAAGTGTGCGTATACATATGTAGCCAATTGACATCCATGTTTATTGTGACACCCTGTATTAACCAGATAATTTCCTCCCTGTTCAAGTACAGGGTGTCCCACGAAACATGACAGTTGGTGAACAGTTTTGAACGTCTTCTTCGACATACTGTGTTGGATATTAAAAACTTTTTGCAGTTTATTTCTTTAAAAAAATGTTTAACTCATATATATTTTACTGTGAAATCCATTTTATATAATACAACTGTCATATAAAAATGTTATTAGTCTCTTCAGTATCAAACAACTTATCAAATTATGGAAGACTAGACATTTTAAACTATTCACCAATTGTCATGTTTCGTGGGATACCCTGTATATCAAAATCTTAATTCTCAAGGAACTTTTTTGTTTTTGTTTGTTTTGGGTTTAATTTGTGGTGCAATTTCCCGTAGATATGCAAAATGCTCTTATTTTAATCAGGGTTTAAAGAAACAAAAATATCAAATTAATTTTCAAGCCCCTCCCCCCCCCCCCCCCCCTACCGTGGAAGAGTGGAAATAAAGTTAGCCGGACGTTTCATCTTATATCATGCTTGGCGGATTAGAGGGGGGCACTTGGGCCCACGGGCCCCACCCTGTGCTCCTTTAGGGGGGGCCCCCCCTCCTAAGGAAATTTGTGATATGTATCAAAAGCATCAGTCGAGGATGAAAGACACAACGGAAAAAGAATTGAATAAATAACCTGAAATACCAGTTTAAATTGTTTTCTCGTCTTATTATTTATACTAAGAGTGAGAACTGGAGTTTACAGATAGAAAGTAGGAGAACTGGAGTTTACAGACAGAAAGTAGGAGAACTAGAGTTTACAGATAGAAAGCAGGAGAACTGGAGTTTACAGATAGAAAGTAGGAGAACTGGAGTTTACAGATAGAAAGTCGGAGAACTGGAGCTTACAGATAGAAAGCAGGAGACCTCGAGTTTACAGATAAAAAGTAGGAGATCTGAAGTTTACAGATAGAAAGTAGGAGAACTGGAGTTTACAGATAGAAAGTTGGAGAACTGGAGTTTACAGATAGAAAGTAGGAGAACCGGAGTTTACAGACAGAAAGTGGGAGAACTGGAGTTTATAGATAGAAAGTAGGAGAGAAGTAGATTTTACAGATAGAAAGTAGGAGAACTGGAGTTTACGTATAGCAAGTAGAAGAACTAGAGTTTACAGAAAGAAGGTAGGAGAACTGAAGTTTACAGATAGAAAGTAGAAGAACTGGAGCTTACAGACAGAAATTGGGATAACTGGAGTTTGTGAACTTGTATTTTTTTTAACAAATAAGAAATAGGAATTTACTGCTTTTTGTTCAATTTTTAGGGGGTGGTGCTCGACAAATTTTGTTTGCGCGCAATTATGGCCCATTGGCGGCAAATGCTTGATTTTTGTTAAAACTAAAAAAATTCATGTTATGATTTAGGAGAATATAGCCCTATACTTAAAAATCTAAGCCCCCCCCCCCTGATCAGGGATCATATATCCATTTCAGAAAATATGATAAGATCTGCAATCCACCTGATTTATTCAATTGTGTTTCTTCATCCTTGTTATTTACAGGATTTTCAATATGAGAGCCGGGGTCTCAGAAAAATACAAGTAAAAAATTCAAACTAGCCCCTAAAAATTGTTTGATTTTTTAACAGAATGGTAAAAGTACCGGTATAGAATTTCATAACATATCTCAAAATGCCACACTCTCCACTATTTCCAAGTGTTTATTTAGGACACCATGTAAAAAAGACAAATTGTGTTTAATTCTATATAATATCTGGGCAGTAAATAACATCTAATATCACAATAGAAACCAACATTTGCAACAATACTAAAGCATGAAAATACTTTAATTGCACCCTTCTACCGACGGGTTTCCCGACGCTCTAGCACCCTCGTACGTGAAGCGATCCGACTGGCACGCACATTATTATGTATTGTGTTTATGTATGCGTAAAGTAAGACTACGAAGACAATGTTTTTTCTTACTTTAAACTTAATTTCCACAGCATATATAACTGAAACAATTTTCAAACATTGCAAAGTTTAAAGGATATGAAATCCCCGAAAAAGTATTATAATATCCGCAAAATCAGCAATGTCGGAGCCTGGAATCAAAGAAAACCTTCTCAACTTCCTCTCCTTTTATATTTATCATGTATTTAGAACTAGAAGTGATAAATATACTTCTAAAATAAATAGTATAAATAATAAAGATTGACAACGAAATTAAGCATTATTTTTTATTTTTAAAAATAATGTAAAATATTTAATTGACAAACAATTCATTGGAGATTTTTATATGCATGACATATTAATAAAAGAAAAAGTAAATTTTTAAGAAGATTTGACAGATTTTATTCTATCCTTAGATTTGTGATTCAGAACATATATGACTTATCTAAATCTTGCTTATTGTCTGCATGTTTTTTTATCTGTTATTCGGGATTATTTTTTTTCTGTAAATAAATGATTTTGTTTTTGTTGTTTTTTGTTATTTTGTTTATCTACATTTACATTTGCTTCTTTTTATTTTTTGTCTAGCTCTTTACTGTCTGTTTACTGTCTGTTTACTGTCTGTTTACTGTCTGTTACTGTCTGTTTACTGTATGTTTACTGTCTGTTTACTGTCTGTTTACTTTCTGTTTACTGTCTGTTTTCTGTCTGTTTACTGTATATTTACTGTCTGTTTACTGTCTGTTTACTGTCTGTTACTGTTTGTTTACTGTCTGTTTACTGTCTGTTTACTGTCTGTTTACTGTCTGTTCACTGTCTGTTTACTGTCTGTCATTGTTTGTTTACTGTCTGTTTACTGGCTGTTACTGTCTGTTTACTGTCTGTTTACTGTCTTTATTAGATATATACCAAATATATGATAAATGGAATATCTGTAATAGAAAAATGAACAATAAATAATCTTTTCTATTTTTCTCAATACAAATTTTACATTTTCACGTTTTATTCATTGTTTCTTTGTTTTTATCTCTGCAATACGAATTGTTTGCAGTTGTACAATGTACACAATAGCATGACACATCCCATTACGCATTTTTTGTACTGTCGTTTTTCGTTTATTACGCAAAGATAAGTACGACAAGTCAAGGTCAAATATTTAAATATTTTCGGTAAAAAAATAAAAAAAAAATATTTAAGATTATAAAGTCTTCTCCGACAGTTTATTTTTTATAGAACGTTTGAATTATTATTTTTTTTTTGGGGTTATTTGCAGTGTTCATTATTAAACATAATATTAATAACAATGTTTTCAGAAAAAATGTCCTCCACATTTAGGTTTCTCGTCGAAGGAGTTGGATTGGTAATATTGATAACAAGATTTTGTTTTTTAATGCAAAAAATATATCAAAAGATGATACAGAGTTAGCCACAAAGAATGAGACTTCAGAGACGACTGTACGGAATTCATACTGTCGGTTTTCTGACATTTACGGTTCTCTGCATCTGTAAACTTGTTTAACTCTTGACAAGATCATTAGATATACATTAACAAGAATATCGTTTAGGCAGAAGACCTAAATTACCCTCAGGTCGTCTGTACAATCTAATGTTTTGTGAGTAACACTTTAAAAACTAAAATAACTCAGTGCTATTTATATCAAACAGAACGGTTCCTCTTTACCCTGTATCTGATCAATAACGTGGAAGATACAGGGTGTCCCACGAAACATGACAATTGGTAAATAATTTGGAATGTCTTCTTCCATATACTTTTTACATTTTTTTGTTCAATAAAATCTTTTACTAAAATATATTTTACTTTGAAATCAATTTTACAATAATACGACTACCTTTAAATATTCTAATAATTGTCTTTGGTATTAAACAACTTTAGTAATTATGGAAGAAGACATTTTAAATTATTCACCAACTGTCATGTTTCTTGGGACACTCTGTATAATCATTTTTCAAATCAGAAAAGTTTTTAATTCTGACAAATTCCTATCATACATGCTTAATCAGGCAAAGCTTTTATGCAGGTACCATTGTGAATTGAACATGCCACTCTTCAAATGGAGAATAACGTCTCAAATTCCTGAAAGAGGTTCAATGTTCATGATAGATTTCAACTATTATATTCCGGTTATAAGAAATATCGAACGACGGAATGAAAGAAATTTTAAAACATTTCTCTTAAAAAATTTGTTAGATAAATCTGACAACAGATACATTGAGTTCAGAGGCGTATTAAGGGGGGGGCGCTGTTAAGGTTTTGCCGCCCCCCCCCTCTCTGGATCAGTAAAATCTATAATGGCTATAAGTTTTTATGGGGCACCAACAAACAAAAAGTTTTTTTTTCTTTAGCTAAAAACTTCCAATCTTTTCAAAATTTCTGTGTAATGGTTTTAGATTGAAAAAAAAATATTTTCTTATACTTTCAAGCATTCCTGCCAAATATGCTAAAATGTTCACAACATTAACTAAATGTTCAGAAAAGGATAAAAATAGGCAGTTAAAGGGAGTGTAACCGTAACTGTAAATTCAAGTTACCCTCCGTACAACGTTGACAATGCTCCTTTCAGAACTATACACTTGAAATCTTAATCTGATCAATATTACAGAGGATATTGTCGTTTTTCTAGGTTTCTTGGTTTGTAAGGGTAAAACCAAGGTTATAATACAAGGAAAGTTTACTGCAGTTGCGTATACTTCCTTGCATTATAACCTTGCCTTGCCTTTATGGTGTCCAAGCATTTGTGTAGATTTTGATTTAAGAAATTAGAAAACAGATAGAGAATATGAAGAAACTGAATAAGACAATATTTCTACAAAATTGTCAAGCTGGGTTTCTGATACTGGGTTTCATGACTAAATTCTATTTTAAGTTTAGGCTCTGTTTAGATAAGTATTGGACTCCTTGGAACTCTGGGTAACACTGTCTGTTTGATCTGGTTTTGTAGGAAGGTAAAATTATTTGGTTTGGTAAATTCTGGAACTCACATGACATGACATATATATATATATATGATGCATTTTAAATGACGATCAGTTGGCCGCCAGGTGTCTCTGCTCTCATTGTGTCTGTGGTTCCACGTGGGACATACACCAAGCGGACTTCGTTTTTAGTGTATCGTATAAAAAAAAAAAAAACATTAATAAATATCAACTATATATACGAATGTGTCGAAAAAAATCGATGATTATAGGTTGTAATATCTGAATGATTTGTTTGGACTAAAATAGATACTTTTACGATCTGAGTTGAATATTGCAACGTTCTGAATTTGTATGGACCCTACGTTCTTCGGTATGAGTCGTTTTTAGCAATTTTCTCCTTATAGACGTAACAGATAGTAGTAAAATTACCCCCTTTCATTTTTCGCGAACACTCCTTTTAAAGTAAAATCTACTCAAATGTACAGACGCAAAAAGGGAAAACCGAGTGTTTCGTTCAACGATACTCCCTTTAATATCCGACTCCGGGAACTGCTGTACACAATTAATATGAGAGTTACTGGTGTATCTTTAAGCTTTCTTCGCCATTATTGGAAGATATTGGATTACAAAATGAAGGTAATTCAGCAAAATAATGTGTTGGTACTTATTTCACCTCTAGCTTTAGTGTTTTGCAAAAAAAACTATGATTTTAAGTTGAACCATACTTTAAGCCGCGGCTTAAATTCTTTAAATTCGGCCTCAGGAGTCAGGAACAAAGAAATTGAGACATTTCATCAATAACTCGTATCGAAAAAGTTAAATCTTAAAAATTATGACGTTTATGTGATATTGTGATGATCATGTGCCTAAAGGGATTATTTTTTAATGTAAAAAATCCAACGGTGGGTGATTTTGTATCAGAAAAAAATTTACCTAAAGTAAAATCATTTAAAACTATTGTTATACATGTTTTAGCGATTGTGCTTGCCGAATTTTAATCCTCTCACGATAAGGGAGGGGGGTCCATCCCCCCCCCACCCCGTGTTTTTTGTTAGTAATACCTAAAAACCGCTGACATTAGAACGCTAAAACTTCTTCTGTTTTTCAACTTCATAATTGTAAATATAGTTTTTTTTGATGCATATGGCCGTAGGGTGGAGAAGGTATTTCAAAAAAATCAGAGATGGTTTATAACTTTTTTATTAATTAAGCTAAAAGGCTTATATATATATTTGAAAAGCTCTTGAAAAATGGATGTAATAACATGTGTCACATATTAATAAAAAGTAAAAATTTTATTTTAACATTTTTCCGACGTACTTTTTGAACATTTTAAAATCTTCACTTGCACCCTAACCATTAAAGATAAAGGTCTATTTTTTTTTAATGAGCAGGCCTTGAAAAATTGGACTAGGGACATGTATCACACTCCCCTATCTCAACTCTAAGGGAAAAATCATGGGGGGGGAATCACCCCCCCTAATATAGATTGGGAGGAGGTAGGGTGGTAATCACCCCCTCCCCCACCTCCCTCCCTATCTATATTAGACAAAAACAGTAAACTAATAAAAAGAGTAAACTAATTTTAATTGCATGGCGTATCAACAGAATTTTTCCTTCGATTCATTTAAAGTTCTTTTTGAGGCTTTTTAAAAATTGAATAGGGAAAAGTAGAGGAACTAAGTATAGTATTTGGATAAAATTAAGTACGTTTCTTGTACGCCGATTCCAGAAGTGGTTCAACAGAGTCTAATTAGTTCCACTACTCTTTTTTGTTCTTTTATTTTCATCTGCTGGAAATATTTTTTGCAACTTTAAATTTGCTGAAAGTACTTTTTATAAACCTATATTTTTAAAATCAATAGCAAAAAGATTCTGCGATAAGTTGGCTGCAGTCTGGCATATTTTTCACATAAATTCAAAATTAACTTACCTAGTTCTTACCTAGTTCTTACCTAGTTCTTACCTAGTTCTTACCTAGTTCTTACCTAGTTCTTTTGAGATCAAAATTTGATTGAACTTATAAAGTGGCAGCATCAAGTGTAATATGCCTGATGGCAGCATCAAGTGTAATATGCCTGGTGGCAGCATCAAGTGTAATATGCCTGAAAAGAGAAACTCTACACTCTATACAATTTTTAAATTGAAGTGGATTCTTTCAAAAAGGCGTAAAATATTCTGAAAGGAAAATAAAAATTGAGAAAAGGAATATTTGAAAGAGTGCACTCTGGCATAATGAAAAAAAAGCTGTATAAAATCAAATTTTCTTACAATCTTTTACTTCAGGATTATTTTTAAATCTACGGTAATTTTATCGTTGAATAAAAATTCCTGTTTTTTTGCGACAAATATAAAAGCAAAGTAAAATATAAAATTACATATTGAAGAATAAAAATTATTTTCAGCAAATTTTTTTCATTAACAAAATTGAATTTTTTCCAACAGATTATCTTAAAATTGCAGTGGATAGAAAGAACAAATATTTTCGAAATTTGGTTTTGGAAGGAAAAGTGAAAAACATCGTGAATGATTTTTGAACTTTTGACAAGGTATAATTTTCTGGTTAAAATTAATGATTTAATAAGCGTCTATGTAAATCAATTTGCTTTGAAACAACTTTAAATAGGCTTAAGTAATGCAAAAAGTCGTCTTCCTGTTTTAGAGTTTTCTGGTTATCACTGAGCTTTTTGCAGTACGGTTACATTTTTTAAATAGAATATATTGTTTTAGCTAAATCTTTTTTTAAAATAACTTTTATTTTCAAGTTTTTGTTAACGTTTTGCTGAATTTTCTGAAAAGAATCTTTACAAATTGGATTCCTGCAATTTCTCATGTTCAAAAACTAATAAGAGTATAGGAAAAAGTTATAAGAATTTATATTTAAAGATTTCCATTTTAGATTTCAAATTTTAAAAAAATTTTAATTTTTCCTTTTTCAATCAAGGGATTTTTATAAATATTTAAAGTAATAAATTTTCACTGGCAACATGTCCAAACTTGACATGTTTTTAAACCATCCTGGGGTAATATGATTTGCCACATAAAACTAGGCCCAATCGGTATTTTGACGTTAAGAAACTAATCTATATATTTTTAGGCTGGCCAGAGAAACTTCCATCAGCTGATGCAATTCCTGGCCTTCTTTGATTTGATGTATGTTCTTCTTTCTATTATGATGTTTGGAGTTCCTAGCGTCCTACCGGAGTAAGTTTTCGTTCTTCTTTCTTCTTATGTTTGGAGTTCCTAGCACCTACCGGAGTAAGTTTTTGTTCTTCTTTCTAATCTTATGTTTGGAGTTCCTAGCGTCCTACCGGAGTAAGTTTTCGTTCTTCTTTTTATTCTTATGTTTGGAGTTCCTAGCGTCCTAGCGAAGTAAGTGTAAATATATTTCAAATATATGTTTTCAAGCTTGCAGTGACGTTTTTTTCGAATTTTAGTTTTGAGAAAACTGAAGATTTTTATGCTTGAGCTTTTTATCTTTACAGGACTTTACATCCTTTACTTACCCAGTAATAATAAGTATTGGCTATTCTTGATTCAACAATTTACAGTAGTACATTTATTTATAGTATAACTTAAGGTTATAAGGCAAGAAAAGTTATTTCAGAGATGTACGCATCTTTTGTACTGCAGTGTACTGTCTCTGGGCGGTAATGTAAACACAAGACGGATATCGAAGCCTGACACGGGATCCATCTTTCACATAAAAAATCAATGAAATATTCTGGTCATAGTAAACTATTATGTGAATTATCAAAATTATCAAAATTTAATGCTTTTAACCTCCTCGGATACTAAACGAACACTGATGCATCTTTTCTTGTTTTGCAAATTCCGCCCAGAGAGAACTGGTTTCAATATGTACACACAGAATACGCAACTGCAATTAACTTTCCTTACATTATAACCTTGGTGTAACTCAAATGTCTGCATCTTATACCTCCAGTTTTTTGTTTTGTTATGATGCAAATAGCTGCTCAATTATTTTATAGTTAATTAAGGGTAAGGAAAATAGGCAAAATATCTATCTTAATAAACTATAATGTATGATAAGTTAAAACTCTAGTTTTTCAGGTCATAAAAAAATGTTCGCATGTGGTGTGCCCCTTACATATCTATCTTTGCTATTTATAACTTTTGTTCCCCCCACCTTTAGAAAGTCCTAGCTACGGGCCTGCTGCATTATTATTATATTCACTTCTATTTTTTTCATTGTTCATTTATAGCTTTTTTTGCAAACAAACTGAATTTAAGATGTATTCCCTTCTATTCGCTAAAAAGATAAGAATTTGTGTAGCAAATTCCTTTTGTTTTTAAAGAACTTTTTATCTGCCGCCCCCCCCCCCCTTCATTCAACCAGCAGGGAGATTGCCAGAGTAAGTTTAAACATGATCAAAAA
The DNA here is from genome assembly GCF_000591075.1 of Eurytemora carolleeae. Classification (NCBI taxonomy): domain Eukaryota; kingdom Metazoa; phylum Arthropoda; class Copepoda; order Calanoida; family Temoridae; genus Eurytemora; species Eurytemora carolleeae. Next base: position 124,761 of record NW_019396571.1, on the reverse strand, counting down.
TATAGATTTTGGACAAAAAAAAACGAAATTCTTTACCCGTTATTTTTCTTTTTTTCTCTGGAAATGATTGAATATTTTCCCGTTTAAAAGGAAAAACCAGTTCTCTGAAATATTTATTCTCTCATTTGGAATTCCCTAGCTTTTAAAGTTTTATTTTATTTATTTCAGTTTTTCTAAAGTTATAAAATGTATTGTTGTTAACGTTAAATTTCGTTTTAAATTATATTTTATTATTATTATATCCTTCTCAGGGTTTAAAAACTTTGTATAATTTTGAAGAACCTATTTAAAATTCAAAAATCTAAATAGTTTTGAAAAAAAAAGGTATTGTCTAATACACATTAATATTTTAATGTGCTTTCTCACACCGATTCATAGTTTTCATAGAAACGTTTTAAAAAATAAGATGAGAATCGAAAACGTTTATAGATATATTGATTTTACAATTTAAATAAAATAAAACTCCTCCAGTCAGTAATAAAATTCAAAATAGTAAAACAATTTCTACATTAATATTTTCAATTCCTTGCAGAGTCTTCAAAATGGAAATTGCCAATTTGTTGCCAAATATTTCAATCTAAAGTATGGCACTAGAAAATAAAAAGCCCCGTATAGAATCAAATAAAATCTGTAGAATCAAATAAAAACTATAGAATAAGATAAAAACATAGAATCAAAAAAATTATAGAATCAAATAAAAACTATAGAATCAAATAAAATCTGTAGAATCAAATAAAAACTATAGAATAAAAATTATAGAATCAAATAAAAACTATAGAATCAAATAAAATCTGTAGAATCAAATAAAAACTATAGAATAAGATAAAACCATTGAATCAAATAAAAATTATAGAATCAAAAAAAAACTATAGAATCAAATAAAAACTGTAGAATCAAATAAAACTTGTAGAATCAAATAAAAACCGTAGAATCAAATAAAAACCACAGAATCAAATAACAACTGTAGAATCAAATAAAAACTATAGAATCAAATAAAAACCGTAGAATCAAATAAAAACTATAGAATAAGATAAAACCGTAGAATCAAAAATAAGATAAAACCGTAGAATCAAACAAAAACTATAGAATAAGATAAAACCGTAGAATCAAATAAAAACTATAGAGTAAGATAAAACCGTAGAATCAAATAAAAACTATAGAATAAGATAAAACCGTAGAATCAAACAAAAACTATAGAATAAGATAAAACCGTAGAATCAAATAAAAACTATAGAGTAAGATAAAACCGTATTATCATTTATCAAATAAAAACCGTAGAATCAAATAAAAACTGTAGAATCAAATAAAACGTATTATCAAATGAAAACCGTAGAATCAAATGAAAACTGTAGAATCAAATAAAAACTGTAGAATCAAATAAAAACCGTAGAACAAAAATAAAAACTATAGAATAAAATAAAACCGTATTATCAAATAAAAACTGTAGAATCAAATGAAAACCGTAGAATCAAATAAAAACCGTAGAATCAAATGAAAACCGTAGAATCAAATAAAAACCGTAGAATCAAATAAAAACTATAGAATAAAATAAAAACAGTAGAATCAAATAAAAACCGTAGAATCAAATACAAACTGTAGAATCAAATAAAAACCGTAGAATCAAAAAAAACTATAGAATCAAATAAAAACTGTAGAATCAAATAAAAACTATAGGATCAAATAAAAACTGTAGAATCAAATAAAAACCGTAGAATCAAATAAAAACTGTAGACTTAAAAATTTCACCACCTTATGACCAACATTACTGACCTATAATTTCCCCAACAGAGGGAGATTAAATTANAACATTGAAGAAATCTGCAAAGTTTTCAGGAAAAAATTCGCTCATTTTCCTCTCTAAAGACGATAAAATTTTATGAAATTAAAAATGTTACTTGACTACGAGTTCCCTCGACCAATTTTGCCAACGAAACATCCCTCGCTGCGCTCTTGATGTTTTGTAGGCAAATTGGTCTATAGGAACCCTTGGTAAATTGGTCTATAGGAACCCTTGGTAAATTGGTCTATAGGGACCCTTGGTAAATTGATCATAGGAACCCTTGGTAAATTAAAATCCCCCCAACTTCCCTGTAAAGTAATTGTAAATATATATTTTAGGATTGGAGGAACACTGGAGTTCAAATGGATGGTCACAACTTTTCTACCCTTCGCTCAAATAGGGCTAACAGGTCAACTTTTTACTTTGTTTTAATTCATTTTTAAAGAAGGTGCTCATTGTATTATTCTTAATAATAGTTGCATCTTCTCAAGGTACTAAGGCAAGGAAAGTTATTTCAAAGGTGTACACATTTTTTTATACTGCAGTGTACTGTCTTTGGGCGGAAAAGTAAACACAAGACGGATGTCACAATCTGACATGGAATCCATTTTCACAAAAATAATCAATAAAATATTCTGGTCATAGGAAACTATTATGTGAATTTTCAAAATTATCAAAATTAAATCCTTTTTTCCTCCTCGGATACTAAACATACATTGATGCATCTATTCTTGTCCGCCCAGAGAGAACTGGTTTCAATTTGTACGCAGAGTATACGCGACCGCAATTAACTTTCCTTGCATTAGTACCTTGGTTATTACTAATTCTGAGACTGCCCTGACAACAAATTAGAATTTAAAAAAAACTAGTAAACTGTAAACAAGGCATTTTATCAAGTCAAAACTGACAAAATAATGATGCATTAGTATTATAAGCCATTAAAAATTATTTTAAAATGATTTTAAAAAAAAGTCAAAGAGTTGTTTAAGAAAGATATTAAAGAATTTTATTGCAGGGCATGAAAGTTAAAAAAAGTGCAATAATTCAAAAAAGAATTTTTCTCAATTTCTTTATTTTAATATATTTCAGGATCTATTTACATGACGCTTGCGATAGCTATTGAACGATATACAACCGTTTGCCACCCGTTTTTTAAGGTTAGTTTTTAAAATATTATCTTAACTTTAAAAATATTGACCTGAAAGGGACTATACGCGTAATTTCAAGTAATCCTCCATACAAATATAGAAATGCTCGATTTACAACGGTACCATTGAATCATTAATCTGGCCAAAAATGTGGAAGATACCGTCATTCTAACTAGAAAATTTTTTATATCTGTGAATTTCTCCATTGTTTCTTTAATCAAGAAATGCGCAGATCACTTTTGCTGAGACACCACAAATGAAAATTATTAGTTCAAAATTAACAAATTCCTACTTGAACGAACAAATATTTCAAGGGTATAAATTAGGCATTGTCATATTTGCATGGAGGATCACTTAAAACTACGCGTACAGTCCCTTTAAGGATTAAAATTCCAAATAGCAATGCATTGAATTGAATGAAATGGTTTGACGATAAACTGCATACATTATATCTTAACAATTATTGTCTCATTGTGCACAAACCTGATTTGCCAGCTCCAAGAAAGGTTGTTATCTCCAGTTTTCATTCATTTTTACTGAAACCCGCGAAACTTAAATATGAAAGAAAAATCAAAGAATTTCTTCTTTGTAGTTGGGTGTATTTCTTAAGATTGTATTTTTTCACATACAAGTTACACCAAATTTCATTAAGTAAAGTTAGATTTTCACAATTTTTTAAAACACATTTAAAATCCTTAAATTCAACAAAACAAGTTTTTTTCTAATCTTTGGATGTAAACTTAGATTTTTGCAAAAGAAATTGAGTCTTTGTCACAAACTCTGATTTTCTAAACCAATGTCGGAGACATTTGATATTTCATACTATAAATCTTATTAGGTCAAATAATCAAAGTTTAAAATATAAAAGGTTTACGCAATCAGGTTGCAAGGCTATTTGGGGTTTGATTTGTGTTTGTGGCAAAGGTTCAATTCCTTTGGTGTTTTTTTTCAGTAATTTTTCATTTTACTTTTTGAGTAAAAACTTAAAATTCTTAAAATTCTATAATTTGTGCAGAGAGCCTCAAGGATGATTCGCTCATTAAATCTAACTACTTTTATTTCAAGATTAGAAAATAAGTTGAACACATAAAGTTTTAATGAGGCATTGTTACATGGATGAAATAGTTTTTCCATGATTAGATAACATTGAAGAAACTCAGTTTTCCATGAGTAGATAACATTGAAGAAACTCAGTTTTCCATGATGTAGATAACATTGAAGAAACTCAGTTTTCCATGGGTAGATAACATTGAAGAAACTCAGTTTTCCATGAGTAGATAACGATGAAGAAACTCAGTTTTTGCCACAAACTCACATTTTCTAATCCTCATATTTTTGTAGCCTTATAGTGTATAAACTTGTAATATTTCAAATTTTTATTATTTGAATTCATAGTTTGAAATATCAAAGGTCTTCTACATTTGGTTGCAAAGATATAAAGATTAGAAAAGATATTAGATTAGAGTTTGCGGCAAAATTCAGTTCCTTAAAATATGTTATTAATCTTGAAAATTATTATGGTTCGATAAAAGTTTATGATAAGACGTTATGATGTCAAAGTTTATATCAACTATAAGTATAAAATATACATCTTTTAATTAAAAAATATATATTTGAATTTGCTTAAAACTTCTTAAAAGTGAATTAATTTCTTCGCTAATTCTCGATTTATTTTTTTGCAAAATGATAAAAGCATGCAGGTTTCTTTACATTCTTCGTTATTGCAAAAATATATGTTTTTACTTTTCTTGATCTGATTAAAAAAATAATTATTTTTTCATTGAATTCAGTTCATTGCAACGTCACAATGAAATCTAGACAAATCTCGGAATCATTGGCGGTTAATTTCTAAAACTTTATTGCAAAAGGTTTTTTTCTACCAGAATAGAAATTTTCCCTTTTATATTGCATTTGATACCTAAAAGCATTTAGTCGGAAAACATAATTTGAAAAAATAAACCTGTGGACCGGTTACTGCAGGGTTTTCTATTGATAATAATCATTCCGTTATAAAAACTGATTTTTTGGTTCGCAATAAATATTTTATTATTCTATGATTGAATTATCAAAGGTTTATATTATCGGGTTGCAAAGATAAAATGATTAGAATATTCGAGTGTGTGGCATAGACTCAATTCATTTAAACCCACTGAGGATTCAATGGAAAAACTTATGGCTACACTGACACATACACGCGTGATTTTCATTAAATCCCTCGAGGGCATAAATTTACAATGTTAATTTTTCCAAGAGTAAATTTAACATATAAAAATAAGTTAACACTTAATGTTCCAATTAAATTGGAATTGTTTCATATTAAGAATTTACATTCTCTCTGCAGTGTAATTATATGCATTGTATATACTGCATTGGTGGCAGAGAATATTCTTTTTATAACATAATTGCATAATTCTGCACTGCAGAGGGCATCCTCTCTTCTTAGCTTAAAGGAGATGCGGATTTACACTCACTGGAAAATTAAGGGAAATTTCCACAATCTAACACTTTTCAAGATAGGAAAACAACTATGTCTTCCACATTTTTAACAATTCCATAGTGAATTGGACATCTGCACTCTTTAATACAGCCAACAGTCCCTTTAACAGCAGATTTCTCAAAAATGAACCATAGTTTAAAGAATTAACTTTTTTTTTATGTTTCAAACAATATTTAAATTTTGCTTTAAAAATCTGATTTCAAAATAATTAATTTCGTTTTCAAATTATAATAAAAAGAGTGTTCGCGAAAAACTAATTTAATTTATATTTATATAGGACTTAAATTTTTTCTAGAAGTTTTTTTGGCAATCAACCCCCATACATCTAAAATATTGTATATGACTATTCTGCAGATATGCACATTCAGAGCCAGTGACAAAAACCTTAGCAAGTCACATTGTAACTTTTGTTTACATGATTTAACTCTCAGTTGATTGTTTAAAAAACCGCTGAGAGTTTCTCGAGAAAAATTAACGAAAAAATTCACAATTAATTTGTGTTGAACATTTGATTTCCTTGTGTATTTCATAAATCATTAACTAAAAGAAAATTAATTATAAAATATTTCAAATGGCCAAAAATAAAAGTTAAAATATTCAAATGTGCACAAATTTTTAATATTAAGACAAAATTGGGTGTTTTATAAAACTTTGAAAGAGTAGAATTGCCGCCTCTAAGAAGAGTAAGGTATTATATAGCGTCTATAATAAAGAAATGGATAAAAACGCTAAATGTTGAGAATACCCTAAAATAATTCAGATTTAGCCTATACCATTATCCCTAAATGAGCCATACATCGGAAGAATTTATCAAATGCCGTCTTGACAATTTTTCAATGGGTATTATACTATTTTACGTAAATTTCAGTATTTGTGAAATTAAATAAATAGCCATGAACATGTGGGAACAGTTTTAAAGAGCTCCATATAATCATTTAATTATAAAACTAAATATCTGCAACATTCCATTATCAGAAAGTGAAGAATACAACATTTAATGAATTCTTTCGATGTATGGCTTATTTAGGGGTTAACTGTAGATCCCTTGAATTCATTAAAATTGGTCCCGCAACCAGTTGGTCGAAAAAATGTTTTTAAAAAATATAATTTTCTTATTTTAGTTTTATCACGGATGGTCTGCTAAACTTTATATTCTTCCAATCCTCATTTTCTCAATTCTTTTCAACATTCCTAAATTCTTCGAACTCAGGAACGAGTCTATTCAGCAAAAAAGTTTCAAAATTACATAAAATGTTTTATGTAACTTTGCAGTTAAGTATCTCATTACCATCTTGAATATTTTTTGATTACTTAAAAAATTCTACTTTTTTTCAAGATGTATTTGGAAAAACATATTCAAAGTTAAACACATGGACTCTCAATTTAAAAAAAAAAGGTTTCGTTGAATTAGGTAGGAATAGTTGAACTATTTCTTTAGTGTGTCCAGGAGTGTACAAGAGTAATAGTTTAACTAATCATATTCAGCTCAGCGACTTCTCTCTACTAATACCATCTTTTATTTTTTAGAAACACTCCCTTTAAATTGAAATTGTCTCCATTATTAAAATGGACTCCCGAATGCCCAGGGTCACGAAAGTAAACATTGTAAACACAACCCTGGCACACAATGCCAGTACAATAGATGAAAACAACGGGACTCTATCTGTACATAGCTATGATCTATGTACAGAGGAGCTGTACAACTGTACAGAACTGGTTCCTGGATTCTACAATTCATCTCTACATCTTACATCAGGAACATTAGAAACTTAGAAAACAGAATATTTATTTTCTAAATAATTGACACTAAAAAATACATCGGAATGGCTTTAACACTGGCTTTTTTACTCCTGTGTTTTGTCAGAATTTAACGGGTGATATTCGCCATATTGTCCGTCAGAAAAAACAGGTTTACTTAAAGAAGAAAAAATAGAGTGCTTAAAGTCAAATAGAATGATTCACAATGGAACCCTTGAAACCTTAATCTATTCAATAAAAGTAATAAATAAGTAATTATTTATTTATGAAATATAACAATAACATACAAAATTAAAGGTTTTAGGAAAAACTGTTTAAAAACCTTTAAAATTAAAGGTTGTGGGAATATTTCCCCTCATTTGAAAAAAAGTAAATTAAAAATTTATTGTTTTCATTACATTTAACATAACTAGTGGTGGATTGTTAGTATTTTTCGGCAATACAAATTTAGATTTTTTCTTAATGTTATAATGTTTAATAAAAAAGCTTAGGGGGGTTGTGAAAAAGAAATAGGTTATACACAAAACGGGCATTTTTAAGGATCGATTTTTTACATATTATGTTTGATCATAGCTTTTACTCTTTTTAATCTTTTTAGTCTTTTCTTTCTTTCATTCTTTTGCAAACATAGCATGTGTTAGAATTAAAACAAATTGGTTCTGCTGATAAAAATCTTCAATTAATCTTCAAATTAAGAATAAATTTATTAGAAATGCGCATGTCAATTTTGTAGAGAACCCGCAATTGAAAATAATAATTGTTTGAAATTTTAACATGAATGCTTAATTCTTAATTGTGATCAACTTTTTAAGGTTGTGAATCGGGCATCACGGTGGACTAAGCCTGTGGGGTCGGTCAGATAGGCATAGGATTAGGCCGGGTACTGTAAAAAGTCTGAACGCGCCATGGGAGTTGTCATAGTTAGCCCTCCGACGGGACAATGCCAAGAAAATTGACCCCTGTCGTATGTTAGTCTGGTTAGGGCGACGTACTGTACCATGGGATCGGGCCAGTACACGCTGTTATCTGGCAGGCTAGTACAAACTGGGCAGGTCCTGTTCGAATTCAAATTTACTACGGCCCAGAGTGGCATTGCCATCTTTGGTGTCCATGGATTAACCACTAAATCAATAAAACAACATACAATGCGGTTAAAAACATTTTAAATTACAAACTTTGCTTAGAAAAGTATTAGGCAATCCAAAAGAAATCACATCAATCTTATAAATTGCGAGGGAAAACTTTGAGAAGAGATCAATTAGATGAAACAACCGAGTTTACCAAGCTTATTTTTATTCAGTGCTAGTCTTTCATTCTCATATGTTAATTCTTGCTCTTTTATCCATTTTTTTTCATGGATTTTGAAAAATCAGACATTTTTTACATTCTCACCATTCAGTAACCTTCCCTGGGATCATGCGAGGTTCCACAACAAATTTGGGCCTGATCGGTTCAGCCGTTTTAACGTTTATCGGTTACAAACCAACAAAGTCTATATATTAACATAGGCTTTTAGCGCTCTTCGCGCCCAACTTCTATTTCAATTGTGAACATTTTCTCTTTGTATACATTGTTAAACAAAAACAAACAAAAGTTCGCGGATTTCATTTAAAAATATCTTGCATTTTGAAAATTTATTGGAAATCGATACTTTTTTTGGAGGAAAATTTGCTTAATTTTGATAATTTGGAAACCTTCATGTTAGGTACCACAAAAAGTTTGGACCGGATGGGTTCAGCAGTTTTGACGTTTATTGAATACAAACAAACAGACTAACAAACAGACAAGCAAATTATATATATAGGGAATGTTGATGAATTTATAAGTGTTACTTCTGTTGAGAAAATAAAGGGATTCAATCAAAGAGAATAAAATATATATATATTTCTAGTAAATTCCACTCTAATAAATATTCTATTCTCTTTGGATTCAATAGAATTTGAATTTCAAAGAATGAAAATGAAGGAAGAAAGTACAACAATTTTTCAATCGCTTTGTTTGCCATGAATTCTGTTAGATCAAATATTCTAAGATCAAAGGTTTACACCATCAAATTGCAAAGATATAGGAAAGCACATTTTAGTTTATTATTATTGTTTGAATAAATTTTACTGGATTACATCCAAAGAGAATAGAATATATATTAGATTGGAATTTACTAGAAAAAAGTGTAAAACGGCCATTTTGTTGAACTGTTTCCATACTGCAGGTGTACTTCACATATTTGTGCTATATAACCTTTTGGGCCCTGGAACATTATTTTATAGAAAATCTAAAATAAATATTAAAAGAAAACCAAATTATGAAATAGGCTGGTTTCATAATTGACCAATGATCATTTCACATAGACTCTATGCCTTTCACTTTACAAACGATGATTTTCCGTGATAACTATAAATCAAATAATGTTTTTATAATAATTCATTTTATAAAGTTCATTTAACAGCTTTAAAAAATTCGAAATTGAAATGGATAGTCTAGGGAACATAGTGCATGTATTAATGTACTCTACAGCATATAATTTGTGAGCATTTACATGATTTGTACACTTTGAACTCCCTTTCAGGCTGAAAGGGACTGACAAAATTCATACCGAGGGATTGCCTAAATTCTCCTCTAATGTATATTCTATTCTCTTTGATTACATCTCACTGGATGAATTTTCAAAGATTCCAGATCACGTCTGATCCTTTTCTGTTGAATTAAAATCAACCCGTGTGTCAAGCTTTGATATGTAAAACACAAAGTATTCTCTTTGAACTTTATGGATGAACATTCATTAACATAATATTTAAATTCTGGTTTCTCTAAAGAAAACCAAATTTTCCAGAATAAATAATTGTTTTATCTAGATTTGGGTTTTATATTTCAAGGTTTCCGCCTACATTTGCATACACAATGGAAATTCAAGTTAAGCTTAAACTTTTACAACTATTTGAAAATATGTAAACTTTATCTTAACTTTTTCAAGAGTCTGCTTTTACATACGAAATACATTGGAATAAGGAGACAAAGTTTAAAGGGAAATTTCAAGTGTCCTTCATCCTCGATTCTCAAACCAAGGGTACGAACTTATTCTTATAAATCTACAAAAACTCTTGTGATTACTAAATACTTGATTTACAAACTGTTTCATGATTTAAAAATACATTTTTATACAGTTTAGCCCAGATTTTCGAAGACATCAAAAGAAATTATAAAATGTCGTCTTCTAACCCAACTTAAATGGGAATGCTGCAGACGATTAGTTTTTTAATTGAATAATTAGACTGGGATTTTTAAAAATGTTCCCGCATATGTCCAGCATATTTGTTTACTTTTACAATTACTGAGATTTAAGTACAATAGTATAAACCCCCTTGAAAAATTGGCAAGACGACATTCGATGCCTTGGCAGTTGTTAGTTAAACTGTAAAATCATTATTTAAATATTTTCCGATCGTCAACATAGAAAATTCTAATTTTCCAAAGAAAACGACGACATTGTCGAGAATTTCCAGAATGGAACGGGGCAAATGAGCAACCAGGTAAATTTAAAATGGTAAAATTTTACTTGTTTGAAGTTTTATATAGTCCACACTCCTTTATCTCAGTTCACTGGACTGTTTGAAGACAAAACTTGAGTCTAAAAATTTAATTATTTTAAAAAAATAATTTTATTGTTAACATTTTCCAACCGTTTTTTTTCTTTCAAACTTTTAACTCTATTAGAACATTAGTATAAGTCTACACCATGGGTTGCAAAGATATATTGATTACCAAATTTGTGTTTGGGAGAGTTTCTTTTGATATTATCAAACAATTTTTGATAAAGTGCATTGGTGAAATCCCTAAAATATCAAGAGCAGAGACACCTAGTGGCCAACTTATCGTCCTCCAAAATACATTGTCTAAAACAAAAATTTCAAAAAAATATGATATTTAAACTACAAAGGAATGCCCCGAATTGAATTCGACAATCATTTTTCGCGAACACCAATTAAAACAACCTACTCTGGTTAGGCGGGTCCAAACTACATAGTAAATTGTGATTTTTTTATTTGTATTATCTCGTGCTTTGTAGTTGAATAAAAATATGAAATATGAATATGAACACTCCCTTAACGGTGCAACAGTATTGTCCTTAGATTATGTATTTTCAAAAGTTTCCAGGTCGGATGTGAGTAATGTAGATATTCTCGTGTTTAATTACGGAACCAGATTGATTCCTGGATTCCAATTTATTTTTCGCAGACTTTCTTTGTATTCAACCTTTCAGATCCCAATCTCTATTTTTCTCTGACTTCTAATTTTCTTTATCTTTCTCTATCTTTCTCTATCTTTCTCTATCTTTCTCTTTCTTTCTCTATCTTTCTCTATCTTTCTCTATCTTTCTCTATCTTTCCTTATATCTTTCTCTATCTTTCTCTTTCTTTCTTTATATCTTTCTCTATTTTTCTCTTTCTGTCTCCATCTTTCCCTATCTTCACTATCTTTCTCTATCTCTCTCTATCTTTCTCTATCTATCTCTATCTTTCTCTATCTTTCTCTATCTATCTCTATCTTTCTCTATCTTTCTCTATCTATCTCTATCGTTCTCTATCTTTCTCTATCTTTCTATATCTTTCCCCATCTTTCTTTATCTTTCTCTATCTCTATCTATCTTTATCTATCTTTCTCTACCTTTCTCAATCTTTCTCTTTCTTTCTCCAACTTTATCTATCTTTCTCTATCTTTCTAAATCTTTCTCTATTTATCTATATTTTTCTTTATCTTGTTCTATCTTCCTAGATACCTACAATATATCTATCTATTTAAAATAACTAAAGATTGATCTAATTAATCTAACCTAGGTTGAGCTGGTGGTAAATCCTAAGCATATATAGTTGGAAAACAAGATAAAAGCTTGAGTTTTCCCTTTTATCAAATATTGTTGATTGGAGGAGAGAACAAAAGCTAGAAATGAAATAAGTTTAGTTTTGATGTCTTTCTCTCTTCTATTGAATGCTTACTGTAGGCCTGAAGCGGTTACATGTATACACACTGCACAGGGTGGTAAAAAAAAACTTGGAAATAAAGTTAAAGGTCGTCTTTGTTTTCGATATTTAATAATGACAATTTAATAAGACAGACAAGCAGAGATTACAAGTTTATTTATATATAGAAATACTATGAAATCTAAACAAAAAGTATTATCGCTGATTTTATAATCGGAAAAGGCTTAAAAGAATACTTTTGTAAATCGAGAATTGTCTCTAAATATAGAAAAAATGTTTCAAAAAAACCTGACATTAAATTTTTCAGACTGTGAGAATAGTTCCAACTGATTTAAGAATCAACCCAACCTATATCAAGGTAAATATGTACATAACTTATGTACCGTAACCCAACCTATATCAAGGTAAATATGTACATAACTTATGTACCGTAACCCAACCTATATCAAGGTAAATATGTGCATAACTTATGTACCGTAACCCAACCTATATCAAGGTAAATATGTACATAACTTGTGTACCGTAACCCAACCTATATCAAGGTAAATATGTATATAACTTATGTACCGTAACCCAACCTATATCAAGGTAAATATGTACATAACTTATGTACCATAACCCAACCTATATCAAGGTAAATATGTACATAACTTGTGTACCGTAACGTCAATTGTGCACACCCAGGGAGTAAAGAATAGAAGGGAGATATAACTGACGCGGTTCGCCCTACCATATGATTATACATGCTTTGCAGACGGGTAATTCATTTGAATAAGAAATATTCAGAAAAAGTTATTGTATACGCAGTAAATACATCTGACAAATATTTCTTAACCGCGTCAGTTATATCTCCCTTCTATTTCTAACTCCCCGTCCACACCCCAATCCGAGCCGATGCAAGGATGCCAGTAAAGTCTTTTTTCGTACCAGCCTGTCTAGTATACCAAGTATGTAGTTGACCCAACACTTTTTCAAGAACAAATCTAGTATCAACTGTACATTACCTCATGTACGGTATAGTCCAATGCACATAAACAATTATATTTAGGTTTATCTTATCTACCTAAACCTCTTCATTCATGGAGTCATTCCCCTCATATGTCTAGGAATGTACAACAAAAACATTTTTAAATGAAAAAAAATTATTTTTACCAATCATTTGAAAAAATAATTTGATTTATAAATGAAAAAGTAAAATGTTTGTTATGTTTCAATGTAAAAAGCTCACATAACATTTTTTGAGAAGATTCATTTTATTTCTAACTGGTCATCGTATAATACATGCAGCTCTGCCCCTTTAGTAAAAGTCAATTTAACCTATATGAAGCATAAAGTCTGACCGCGTCAACCTTGTGTCACTGGTTAGTCCTGTACATAGAGCTAGGTTCAGTACAAACTGGGTCCGGAAAGGTTGACCCGGCTCGGAAATTCAAATGTACAACGGCTGCCCATGAATAATATAATTTGTTGTACTTTTATAGTCATTCTCAATACAGCTGTTTATAAACAGGTAAATTTAGTATATATATTTATAAATAAAATTATATATGTGTATATATACATATATATATATCTATACTTATATATACTGTATATATAAGTAAAGGCATATATATAAGTATATTTATAAACTAGGTTAATGCAAGGAAAGTTATTTCAGAGGTGTATGCATCTTTTGTACTGCATTGTACTGTCAATGGGTGATAATGTAAGCCTGACATGGGATCCATCTTTCACATAAAAAATCAATGAAATATTCTATTAAGAGGAAACTATTATGTGACTTATCAAAATTTGATGCTTTTAACCTCCTCGGATACTTAACGAACACTGATGTATCTATTCTTGTTTACAAATTCCGCCCAGAGAGAACTGGTTTCAATATGTACGCAGAGTATACGCAACTGCAGTTAACTTTCCTTGCATTAAAACCTTGGGCATAAATAAGTATAAAATCCGCAATTTATGAACGATGTTTAAGGAACTGTAACGTTTTTATGAACGATGTTTAATGAACTGTAACATATTTATGAACGATATTTAAGGAACTGTAACGTATCTATCAACATTGTTAAATGAACTGTAATGTATTTATGAACAATGTTTAAGAACTGTAACGTATTTATGAACGATGTTTAATGAACTGTAACATATTTATGAACGATGTTTAAGAAACTGTAACGTATTTATCAACAATGTTTCAGGAACTGTAACGTATTTATCAACAATGTTTAAGTAACTGTAACGTATTTATGAATGATGTTTAAGGAACTGTAACGTATTTATGAACGATATTTAAGGAACTATAAGGTATTCATGAACAATGTTTAAGGAACTATAATGTATTTATGAACGATGTTTAATGAACTGTAACGTATCTATGAACGATGTTTAAGGAACTGTAACGTATTAATGAACGATGTTTAAGGAACTGTAATGTATTTATGAACGATGTTTAAGGAACTGTAACGAATTTATGAACGATGTTTAATGAACTGTAACGTATTTATTAACGATGTTAAAGGAACTGTATCGTATTTATTAACGGTGTTTAAGGAACTGTATCGTATTTATTAACGATGTTTAAGGAACTGTAACGTATTTATTAACAATGTTTAAGGAACTGTAACCTATTTCCATTTATAGATATTGGCATATTCGATGCACAAAGGTATCCTTTAAACTTTAATCTGAATGAAATATCCTTTTATTCTTTCTGAAATGAATATTTTTGTATTGTGGTTTCTCTTTTAAAGCGATTGTTACACAGTAACATTAAAGGAAATTAATAGTATTCGACAGGTTTCAATTAGACAAACGTGACTTCATCGTGGTTAATTAGTTAGAGGTTTATAGGGTTCCATTGTAAATCGGACATTCCGCTCGTTTTTTAAAAACGTTTACAGTCCCTTTAAGAGAGATAGAAACTAGCTGAACTAAGTAAAACTAGTTCAACTACCTTTCTGGCTAAAATTGTTTATCTGTGGAATTTTTTGTTTCTCGGAACTCTTCAATGCATTTAGTATTTATAAGAGAAATAATTCAGATGTGGCGGATGAACCAGTGTTGTGAGGATGAGAGAAGGAATTTTATTCATCAACGAGAGATCAGGAATATTAACATTTTTTTTTATAAATCCCCGAGTAGTCAAATTCTTTTGTTTAGGATAAATTCTAATATCATTTATATATCAGCACTGATATCATTTATATATCAGCACTAATATCATTTATATATCAGCACTAATATCATTTATATATCAGCACTAATATCATTTATATATCAGCACTAATATCATTTATATATCAGTCCATTAGGCGCGCCTGATCCAATCAGGGTGTAGTCCTGTGTTTGTTGTCTATTCTGAACCAATAAAAATAGTATGGCGGTAACATCTATCTTTCTATCTATCTCATTATCCAATCAGAGTTATGAATCCTTCAATCGGCGCTATCAGTAAATGGAAATATATATTTCTACTGAAACTATAGTGAGCAGGGCATCGTTATTATCCGTTTTTTAAACATTCAGAATCTTCAGGCTTTTAAAACAAAAACCAGGACATTACAAAATTTAATCGAAAAACTAAAAAAAATCTTTTTTGTTTGTTTTTATATTTGGAATTTTGACCTAATTTGAAATTCTCAACTTGCTTACTTTAAACCTTATCCACAACGTTTTTCCAAATAATTCAAATAATTCAAATAGTTCAAATAATTCAAATAATTTAAATAATTCAAATAATTAAAATAATTCAAATAATTCAAATAATTCTTAGAATTCAAATAATTCTTAGAATTCAAATGATTCAAATAATTCAAATAATTCTTAGAATTCAAATATTTCAAATAATTCAAATAATTCTTAGAATTCAAATAATTCAAATAATTTAAATAATGTTTTCGACCTTTTCAGGTCTTTGGCAAAGATTTATTTCCTCTGTTGTTAGAAATTGTTTTCTATTTTATCCTTTTATTTATTTTATTTTATTCTTTTCAATATATTTCCTTCAAAGACATTTTTTCAGCGACATCTGTCTTTAGAACAATTGAAAACCCAATACTAACCTATGTGGTGTACATCACGCAAATCTGCCCCTTTAGTAAAAGTAAATTAAGCCTATATGAAGCATAAAGTCTGACTGCGTCAACTTTGTTGCACCGGCTAGTCCTGTCCATAGAGCTAGGTACACTACAAAGTACAAACAGGGACCGGAAAGGTTGACCCGGCTCGGAAATTCAAATGTTCTACGGCTGCCCGTGACATGGTGCCAGCCTAGTCGTTTTTTTCAATAGCTTTCTTGTCGAATCGATTTTTTTAATGTAATTTTTGTTAACACCATTTTTCCACATCAATCTCACCTAAGAGGATGATCCGGTTTTCTTATAAAATGTCGGAATCGGAAATTTAAAAGAGTATCGTCGAGTTTTGTTTTTGGGGTGTGTGTAGATTTACATCAAGAATTAAAAAATAAAGAGAGAATATAAAGCTAAGCATATAAAATAATATTTCGTTTATATTAAAATCTACAAAATTGCTGTATCCAATTCCGATCCCGGGTTTCATAAGTTTTGTGCTCTGTAGTCAGGGAGTAAGGAAAATAAGTGAGATATAACTGACCATATGAATATGCGTGCTTTGCAGACGGGTACTCCATTTGTATAAGAAATATTCAGAATAGGTTATTGTATGCGCGGTTATTGTACATCAGACAAATATTTCTTATACAAATGGAGTACCGTCTGCAAAGCATGTATAATCATATGGTAGGGAAGAACCGCGCCAGTTATATCTCCCTTCTATTCCTTACTCTCAGTCTGTAGTACACTATTTCATCTAGATGCCCTGTGATTGATAAGGTACTTCAAATGAACTTAACAGTGATTTCAACTTTTTTTTATATTTTAAATTTTTTTATATTTAGGTTGAGCCAGGTTTCTCTTCTAATTGTTCTTGGTAAAACTTTTTTACTTGTATATTTGTTTAATTAAAGGGACTGTAAAGTGTATATTTGTTTAATAAAAGGGACTGTAAAGTAAATTTGTTCAATTAAAGGGACTGTAAAGTGTATATTTGTTTGCTTAAAGGGACTGTAAAGTGTATATTTAAGTTTACTTAAAGGGACTGTATATTTGTTTACTTAAAGGGACTGTAAAGTAAATTTGTTTAATTAAAGGGACTGTAAAGTGTATATTTGTTTGCTTAAAGGGACTGTAAAGTGTATATTTGTTTACTTAAAGGGACTGTACAGTGTATATTTATTTACTTAAAGGGACTGTAAAGTGTATATTTGTTTATTTAAAGGGACTGTAAAGTATATATTTGTTTACTTAAAGGGACTGTAAAGTGTATATTTGTTTACTTAAAGGGACAGTTAAGTATATATTTGTTTACTTAAAGGGACTGTAAATTGTATATTTGTTTACTTAAAGGGACTGTAAAGTGTATATTTGTTTACATAAAGGGACTGTAAAGTATATATTTGTTTACTTAAAGGGACTGTAAAGTGTATATTTGTTTAATTAAAGGGACTGTAAAGTGTATATTTGTTTAATTAAAGGGACTGTAAAGTGTATATTTGTTTACTTAAAGGGACTGTAAAGTGTATATTTGTTTAATTAAACTGTAAAACGTAAACTTTATTTCAATTGACTCCAAGATGGCAACGGTACCTTAATCTGATTAATAACAATTCCCATGTTTGCCTGCAGTAGAAATGCGCATATCACTTTTGTATTACAGGAAACCAGGATATGATGATAAATATTGAAATAACGCTCACAGTTCCTTTAAGCTAAACTATACATCTATTTCTAAAAACTTATAAACCCCCATTTTTGGGATTTAAAACCCAATGAAGTACATCTTACCGTAAAGATATAAATTGGTGGATAATTAGAAAAGTCTAAACAAATCGATTTAAAAAAGATAATTTTTAAAACCTGGACTACGATTCCTCAATAAAAAGGTGAAATACAGAAATAAGAGATTTTATTGAAAACCGTCACGAGGCGTGGACAAAATGTCTGAAACACCAACACAAAAAAACATGTGTTTCTTGTCATACTGCAGACCCAAAACGGGCTTAAAACGGAACGGAATTTAGTTTATTTTTTTAGAGATATGTAAAAAATAACATCAATCTTTGAAAATCTCAAATCTCAGTTTAATGTTGCACAAAAACCAGAGACTTTTTGAAAAATAATACATTTTAATTTCCTGTGAAGAAATATTAATTAATATATTTTTTAGTATTCATTATATGTCACAGTATTCGTTGGATTCCTAATATATTTGAGCTCTACAATGCAGAGGAGGTATTATAAAATATATATAATCTTTCAAAAAAACTTTAAATCATTTTTAATTTAAAAATGATTTGAAGTAATTACTCTTTTCTGCTCCTTCTAAATAGTTTGTCAGAGATATGTTTTATATATATATATTTTTCTCTTTAAGGTGATCTAAAGGTTGCAAGCTCTAGTGTATCTAGGTTGTAAGCTCTAATGTATCTAGATTGCAAGCTTTAGTGTATCTAGGTTGCAAGCTTTAGTGTATCTAGGTTGCAAGCTCTAGTGTATCTAGGTAGCAAGCTCTAGTGTATCTAGGTTGCAAGCTCTAGTGTAGCTAGGTTGCAAGCTCTAGTGTAGCTAGGTTGTAAGCTCTAGTGTATCTACGTTGCAAGCTCTAGTGTATCTAGGTATCAAGCTCTAGTGTATCTAGGTTGCAAGCTTTAGTGAATCTAGGTTGTAAGCTCAGTGTATCTAGGTTGTAAGCTCTAGAGTATCTACGTTGCAGGCTCTAGTGTATCTAGGTTGTAAGCTCTAGTGTATCTAGGTTGTAAGATCTAGAGTATCTAGGTTGTAAGCTCTAGTGTATCTAGGTTGCAAGCTCTAGTGTATCTAGGTTGCAAGCTCTAGTGTATCTAGGTTGCAAGCTGATGTGTATCTAGGTTGCAAACTCTAGTGTATCTAGGTTGTAAGCTCTAGTGTATCTAGGTTGTACGCTCTAGTGTATCTAGGTTATTAGCTCTAGTGTATCTAGGTTGCAAGCTCTAGTGTATCTACGTTGCAAGGTCTTGTGTACCTAGGTTGCAAGCTCTAGTGTATCTAGGTTGTAAGCTCTAGTGTATTTAGGTAACTAGCTCTAGTGTATCTAGGTTGCAAGCTCTAGTGTATCTAGGTAGCAAGCTCTAGAGTATCTAGGTTGCAAGCTCTAGTGTATCTAGGTTGTAAGCTCGAGTGTATCTAGATTGCAAGCTCTAGATTATCTAGGTTGCAAGCTCTAGTGTATCTAGATAGTAAGCTCTAGTGTATCTAGGTTACAAGCTCTAGTGTATCTAGGTTGTAAGCTCTAGTGTATCTAGGTTGCAAGCTCTAGTGTATCTAGGTTGCAAGCTCTAGTGTATCTAGGTTGTAAGCTCTAGTGTATCTAGGTTGTAAGCTCTAGTGTATCTAGGTTGTAAGCTCTAGTGTATCTAGGTAGCAAGATCTCACGAAAAAAATCACAAGAATTTTGCCTACTTATTTTTTTATAGCAAAAAATATATTTCAAAGTTTTAAAATCAACATCTCTAGAATTTTAATTTTGAAAACAATCGTTTTTGAAAAAACGATCGTTTTTAAAAAACAATCGTTAAAAAAATGGTCCCTTATCGTTTTTGTAAAAACAGTCATTTTCAATTTTGATCATTATTCGGTTTCTAAATGTTCAAAACGAATAAGTCGTTTTCAAAAACGATTTTTTGAAAACGAAACGAAAAACAATAGTTTTTCGATTGTTTTCAAGAACGATTAACAACCCTTATAGTACCTTAAAGCAGAAAAGGCAGAAAGGTAACAATATTTGCTATAACTTATACTTTTTTAACTTAAGTTTCCGGTATTTAAATTTTTTATTATCTTCTGAAATGGAAAAAGTCATTTAGTAAAAATGGCAAATATCTTTTGTTTTTGAGATATTATTCAAACTTTAGATGATTTTAATTAATTAGACTTATCTTATTCATAAATTGGACTTATCTTATTGATAAATTAGACTTATCTTATTCATAAATTAGACTTAACTTATTCATAAATTGGACTTATCTTATTCATAAATGGCAGCGCCAAAGTTACCTAATATCTTTGAACAATTCCTTAACAGGGAGAATTTCATAGATAAATGTTTATGATCAACAATTTTTATTTGCAGGATGAATGGCCCTCTTGGTTAAACTATTTCTCAGGAAAAAATTCAAATTTTTTATTGTTAAAACTGTTCAAAAGGATGAAAGAAGTTTTTCTAAGTTTTGGAAATTTCTTTTTAGAATTTTTATTCTCAGGGGTATCTCATTTCTGTATGACGTTCAATGCTTCAGGAATCATTCATTAGTTTTCATCTCACTTGAATCAGATTCTATATAAGCATATTTGGCAAAAATCTACAAATTGGAAGAAAACAATCAATTGAAAAATATTTGAAAGAAATAGCAAAGCGTTCTCTTTGTGCCATCTGTTTTTGCAATGGAATTATACTTTGGAGAAAAAAAAACACAGTGGTAAGCGGTTGAACAAGCGGTTGAATGAGTGGTTGAAAGAGTGGTTGAATGAGCGGTTGAACAAGCCATTGAACGAATGGTTGAAAGAGCGGTTGAAAGAGCGGTTGAAAGAGCGGTTGAAAGAGCGGTTGAATGAGCAATTGAATGAGCGGTTGAATGAGCGGTTGAACAAGTGGTTAAAAGAGCGGTTGAAAAAGCTGTTGAACAAGCCATTGAACAAGAGGTTGAAAGAGCGGTTGAACGAGTGGTTGAGCGAGCCATTGAACAAGTGGTTGAGAGAGCGGTTGAACGAGTAGTTGAGTGAGCCATTAAACAAGTGGTTGAGAAAGAGGTTGAACGAGCTGTTGAACGAGGCATTGAATGAGCATGGTTGAAAGAGTGGTTGAACGAGCGGTTGAGATTTGGTTAAGACTCCACAATATAGTTTAGAATAAGAAATGGTACTTTTTCCCCCATACTTAATAATTGATTAAAAATCTGAAATTATGATATTTAGGTGAATATTTTTGGCCTCAACCGTTGGGTTTCACGTTTTTATATATATTTGTTTGCTTTGAACATTTGTGATTGCTGTAATAAAGGAATATAAATATTGTTTACTTTTTACCGCTGAATGGCATCAAAAGTAAAATAAAGGAATTAAAGGAATCAGAATTAAAGGTAAAGTAATTAAACAAAAATTTGTAATTTCAGCGGTTGAAACTAAAAAAATTGTATAAATTTTTTATTTTTAATTCTAAACTGCAAAGAGTCTGAGATGTGTACCCACTATCGAAATTTTGTTCAACCGCTATTGCTTGGGTTTTTTCTCCAAAGAAAAAATCATTGTTATTTTTGTGCCAAAAATGGAGGAAAATTGGGAAAATATATCAAGATAAGATTGTCAAAAAATTTATTAGGTTTTTACTCTTTAATCTCTATCACTTTATATTGTTCTAAGTCAAATTAAAGAAATTACAACCTCAGAAAAGGAAAGATCAATCAATCATTCAATGTTGATAAACCGTTCAGAGCTGAAAACTTGAAAATTGTATACCCTATATCTCGATAGCTAACTTTCTGTATTCATTGTGGACACTTTTGATATTCTGCTAAATCCTCATTTTTTGGATATCCCTACTGGATTCCGTCCAATGAGAGTGCGGGAAAGTTCCTTCATTGATTGTACCTAAATTTCCAGGCGTCTGATTGGCTGTTTCTACAAACGACTCTCTCTCTGATTGGTTTAGTTTTATGCACTTTACCGGATATCAAATGATAATTAAAATAATCTGCAGATTAGCAAAAAAGGACGATCAAGCATTATTCTAGATATCCACAATTCTAAAGTTTTTCAGCTCTATTTATTTTTAATCAAATTTAAGAAAACTAATGAATGATGTTTCCCAGTGAATTTCTACATTTATGCTATCAAACACAGAACTCTCTTTACACACAGGAAACATTTTTAGATATCATTCAAATGCAAAGGGAAGGTTAAAGCTGAAATCTTGATTAAAGACAATATTAAGGTCATTGTCAAGATTAAGTCAAAATCAAGATCAATGCAAAGATTAAACTCAAGATCAAAGTAAAGATTAAAGTCAAGATCAAAGTCAAGGTTTAAGTCAAAATCAAGGACAAAGTCAAGGTTTAAGTAAAGACCAAGGTCAAAAGTAGAGATAAAGTCAAGATTAAGATCAAAGTCAACATTAAAGTCAAGATCGATTACAAAGTTAACGTTAAAGTCAAGATCAAGGTGAAAATCAACATTTCAGTCAATATCAAGATCAAAAGTAAGTCAAGAGCAAAGTCAAAGTTAAAGTCAAGATCAAAGGAAAAAGTACATAATACATGATACATGGTACATGATACATGATACCATGATATCTCATACATCATACTTGATACTTGATACATGATACATGATACTTGATACATGATACATGATACTTGATACATGATACATGATACATGATACTTGATACATGATACATGATACATGATGTATGATAAATGATACCTAACGATGTAGCCTGGATGTTGAACCTGAGAGTATGATTGTACCAAACTGCCAAAATGTTCAGGTACTCGGAGCAATATGATAGAATAAAAGAAAATAATTTTAAATATGTAAAACAAATTTAATCGTTTTAAATATAAGATAAACTGATTATAGAGGTTAAGTGGCGGATTGTTCTTAGCAGAGCCAACCCCCAGTTGATTAGCTCCTAAGCCTTCTCATCAGCTCCTAAACCTTCTAATCAGCTCCTAAGCCTTCTCATCAGCTCCTAAACCTTCTCATCAACTTCTGAACTTTCTCCTCAGCTCCTAAACCTTCTCATCAGCTTCTAAACCTTTTCATCAGCTCCTAAACCTTTTCATCAGCTCCTAAACCTTCTCCTCAGCTTCTGAACCTTCTCCTCTGCTCCTAAACCTTCTCATCAGCTTCTAAACCTTTTCATCAGCTCCTAAACCTTTTCATCAGCTTCTAAACCTTCTCATCAGCTTCTGAACCTTCTCCTCGGCTGCAAAACCTTTACCTTAGCTCCTAATCATTCTCCTCAGCTCCTAAATCTTTTCATCAGCTCCTTAACATTCTCATCAGCTTCTAAACCTTCTCAGCAGCTCCTAAAGCTTATCAGCAGTTTTTAAGCCATCTCATCAGCTCCAAAACCTTTTTTATTAGCCCATAAATCTTCTCATCAGCGCCAAATCTTCTAATTAGCTCCTAAACCTTCTCACTGGCTCTCAAATATTTCCATCAGCTCCTAAACCCTCTCATCATTCTCTGAACCTTCTCACCAGTTCCTAAACCTTCTCTTCAGCTCCTAAACCTTCTCAGGAGCCCCTAAACCTTCTCATCAGCTCCTAAACCTTCTCATCAGCCCCTGAACCTTCTCATCAGCGCCAATCCTTTTCATCAGCTCTTCAACCTTCTCACTAGCTCCCAAATAATTTTATCAGCTCCTAAACCCTCTCACCAGCTCCCAAACCTTCTCATTAGCTCCTTGACCTTCTCTGTAGCTTCTAACCCTTATACTCAGCACCTAAACCTTTTCACTAGCTAGGCTCCTAAACTTTCTCACCAGCTCCTAAACTTTCTCACCAGCTCCAAAACCTTTTCATCAGCTTCTAAACCTTCTCATCCGCTCATAATCTTCTTTTCAACTCTAGATCCTTCTCCTCAGCCCCTAAACCTTCTCCTTAGCTCCTAAACCTTCTCCTCGGCCTCTAAACCTTCTCCTTAGCTCCCAGCTTTTAAATTCAGCTTTTAAACCGTTTAATTAAATTTGAAATCTTCTTCTTCTCTAATGAACCCATGTAAAATATTATATTTGTTTATTCAATATGTTGTAAATGTAAATTTTAAAATATAGATGTCACTAGCTGAAGTGATCAGCAATGCCCGTGGAATTTTCAGGCTGAAAGGGACTGAACAAATTCATACCGAGAGATTCTCTAAATTCCCCTCTTATATATATTCTATTCTCTTTGGGAATATACTTCTTAAATTGTATTGACCATGAATGATAGCCTTGAAAATAAATTCTATCCCATGAGAGAAATTTGAAATTTCTAACAATCAAAGAATTTGTTGTCGGCCATTTTATAAATTAATCGGTGAAGAAAAATATTTAATAACAGGTTTGAGATTCTTTTTAAACCAATTTTAACTAACGTATTAATAAATAAAAGGGTGAGAAATGAACTGAGGGCCCTTTCAGTCAAGAGAACGAACCAATCTGGCATTCTTAGAATCCGATTTGTTGATCTAAATATTTAATCTCAAGACTAACATAATCTCGAGATTATGTTAGTCTTGAGATTAGCAAAAACAGAGGATTAAGCATTAATCCCGATATCCACCATTCTAAAGTTCCCAGCTCAGGACTTTTAAATCTCTTAATTGGTGACAAGAACTTTTGAACCAATTAAATGATCAGATTAAAAAGTTAAAGACATAGATATTTTATTCATTCTTGAACAAACAAAACTTTTGAGGGTACCATAATGAATCAGACATGACGCTATACAAATGGAGGGTCACGTGTAATAAAGCATACAGTTTTTGAAATTATAGAAGAAGTAACTTATCTTTTTTAACTGAATTAAAAAGTTGAATTGTGTTAATTATTTTCAAATATTGAACAAGAAACGTTTTTTACACTATTGATTCTAATATCTTAAAAATGTGATATTTGGCATTTTTTGGACAAAATTTTTCAATACGCGTCTTTGAAGTTTTTGTATTAAAAAAGTAAATAAAGAATGAGAATTTTTTATCTAACTTTTGAATTCCTTCAGAGCATAATGCTTTTTTGTAAAGAAAATACACCAGTGAAACAAAAAAGTTCTCTAAATTATATAACAAAAATGTAGATACCCATATCGAGATGTTTCGAAAAAATTTAAAAAATCGGATCTATCATTTCTAAAAATGATAGATAACACAAAGCCTACATGTATTGGTAATTTTTTAACAAAATAAATATCATGTTGTCCCAGGGTTATGAGAAGTACACATCATGTCTTCGGATCAAAATATATAATGGTTAAATAGAATTGATCTGGAATCTTAACTCTTTTCATTATGGCCCCCCCCCCCCCGTAGTTTTTTTTGTGATAACTCAAAAAGTATAGGTCTGAGGCTGTTCAAATGTTTTAACTTTTCTAAATGTTTTGACTAATAAGTGACAACTTAATTGAAATAATATTAACGAAATAAATATTGTAAATTAAATAAATTTATTAAATTTTGAATTGTGTTAAATTAAATTGGTAGAATTAGTTTAGTTTTCAAATCTTTATCATCTTCATCTTCACTTTCTGTTGTTATTGTCTGATTAACCACACTCTGCTCATCATCAATATATTTTCAACATTTTTAAACAAAAATGGATTTTTTCCTCATAACAAGATTCATTACCCTCAGCCAAAGCTGTGGGGTTCTAAAAGCACAGAACGACTTAAATATCACCTATGATTGATTTAAAAAATCATTGCAGAAATCCGCGAAATTGACTCAAATAATTGTTAAAAGTTGAAAATAAACAAGCGTTGACATTGATTATTTGATCAAAGTGAAAGGATAAAATTATAATAATTGTACAATGTTTGGATCTTATATCAAACAATCTAATTGCTATAGAACCCTATCTACAAAAAAATAAATGCTGACTGATTCAAAATCCAGAAAATCTCCAAATTTGAAGTTGTTGAGAAAAAGCTAGAAATGATCAGGCCCAGGCGCGTTGTGGAGGTTTAGCCTAGGGGGGTGCACTTTTTTGTGTGCACCCCCCTAACGGTTGATGTGCACCCCCTAAAAAACCGGTATTAAGAAAAAATAAAGTTTAAATTCTATATTAATCTACCTGAATGCTGACTATTAGTCATCTGGCCATAATTATCAATCATTTTAAATGAAAACCCCCGCGAAAAAATATTGTAAATAATATTAAGGTACAAGAAAGAATTTGAGAAATAATCATAAAATGGACAAATTGTGACATTGTCGATTGATAAGAAAAGTAAAAAATCTGAATATATATGTAAGTTTACTGTTTAATAAATTAGAGCTTGCCTCTGCCTCTAGGGAGGTGCATGTCTAGGGGGGCACAGGGATACCACCCCCCCCCCTCCACTACGCGCCTGATCAGCCTGTATACAGTGTGCAGTGAAAAAAAATATTTCGATAAAAAGCGCATGTGTCATATTATTGCCGCAATATTTGTGTTCTTTGAAGAAATTAATAGTCGTCTTCAACATGACAAAATTCTTGCTAAACTTTCAATACGACTGTTTATAATGTCAAAACTAAAAAATAACGCGTTTCTTGAACCTGTCATGCAAAACAAAGCAAATTTACTATACAGGGATTCCCACACATTATGAGCCTTTGGTGACAACCTAAAACTTATAGTTCATTTCTTGATCAATTTAACCATAGTCAAGGTTGCAAAGCAAAAGCAAATTTACATCTTTAGAGAACCATAATTACATAGATATACAAGAATATAGATCGGTAATGCAGACTGTAAAGCTGAAAATTGTACAACCCCTTGTACATCAGGAACTCATCATTTGAATTCAACTTTCAAGTATAGTTTGCAAATTTGTAAAGAAACCCCAATAAAATTTGTACAGAGTACAAATATACTTGCCGCAAACCTTTATATATAATGTACTGTATGTCAGTAGCTAGTACCATACAGTGAAACCCTTAATAAAGAATACATCGAAAGAATTCATCAAATGTCGTATTCTTCACTTTCTGATAATGGAATGTTGCAGATATTTTGTTTTTAATTAAATGATTATATGGAACTCTTTTAAACTGTTTCCGCATATTAATGGCTAATTATTTATTTTCGCAAATACTGAAATTTACGTAATATAGTATAAAACTCATTGAAAAATTGTCAAGACGACATTTGATAAATTCTTCCGATGTATTCGTTATTAAGGAATTCACTGTAGCTAAATTGCCATTTTCAATTTCAACGGTAACCTCCAGTGTGATGAAGACGATACAAGCTACCTGTATTCTGGTACAGGGTGTCCCACGAAACATGACAGTTGATAAAGTGTTCTGAATGTCGTCTTCCCTATACTGTATTAGATATTAAAGGCTTTTTTCAATTTATTTCGTTAGAAAAATCTTTAGTTTAAATATATTTTACTTTGAAATCAATTATTCTATAACATGACTTCCAAAAAATATATTTATTATTTTCTTAGGTATAAAACAACTCAACAAATTATGGAAGAAGACATCTTAAACTAATTCACCAACTGTCATGTTTCGTGGGACACCCTGTATATCTATGCATAATTAGTATATAATAACTAATAAATTAACAATGAAGGAAAGAGAAAAGATATAGAGATTAATTTAATTTCTCTCGAACATTCCGTGACGGTCAGACCCTGCAGAGATTCGGGAATCAAGCATTCATCTTTAAATTTAAAAGTGCCCCCATTGGATATCGAGGTCAAGCGGTGCAAGATTTACAATACTCTACACACAAGTTACAAAATCTCTGGGTGACTCCGTAGTTTGATATAAGTGATTGGTTCATTTAATATTTAATATATTTTTTCTTCCTGAAGTTTTGAGGATATAACGTTACCAAACATCCAACACACCTAGAGACCAATTTTACAGTTACAATTATCAAACTGTAATTTTTAGATGAACATTTTTCAAAAAAGTAAAAAATATATACAATTGCGGGCAACATGGAGGAAATACATGACAACTTATAGTAATTGAATTTAGTTTTCAATTTACAAAAAAAATGAATAGGTTCAGTCATAGGGCTGGGCAAAGTTCCGTTAACGAAACTTATGTTTTAAAAGTTTCCGGAAAAGTTCGTTAACAAATGGCTAAAACAGTTGATTTTTAAATCTTCAACCCTATCACGATTGGTGGGTGGGGGGCTTGTTTTCCACTCCCCCCTTGTGGTTTTTCTAAATGCTCAAACTTCTTCACTTTTTCAACTTCATAGTTGTGAACAAATTTTTCTTAATTCTCCCTTGCATCCTAACCATAAAGTTAGAGGTCTAATTATTTCTAATATTCAGGCCTTGAAAAATTGAACTATAAGGACATGAATCACCATCACCTTTCTTAACTCAAAGGGCAAAAAAATTGGGAAATTAAGGGTGGGTGGAACCCCCCCCCCCATCCCCAATCTATATTATACAAAAATAGCGCACTTGGGTTAGGGTTAACTGACTGAAAGAGCCAATTTTGAGAAGAAAAAATTTACGGTTGAAAACAAAAACGAAACCGATGTGTTTCAAAAAACGATGACTTTTGTTCTTTCTTTTCTGCTTAAAATTGCAGAAAATTTGCAGAAAATAAAAGAAATTCTTCAATGTTTTTTTAACATGTTTTGATCTTTTGGAATGTTGTCTTTGTCCAGCAATTTTACATGCAGTTAAACCCTAATTAAGCCATTCATCCAAAGAATTTAATAAATGTCGTCTTGACAATTTTTCAATAAATAAATAGCCATAAATATGCGGGAACAGTTTTAATGATCTCCATATAATGATTTAAATAAAAAACTAAATATCTGCAACATTTTATTGCCTCATTTTTATAGCAGCTGCACACAATATTTTCCCACAACCTTGTTATTTATCAAAATGTTACCATTCTTTAATTTTACTAATCTGAAGTTTGACAAGTCTATGCCAAGACCGACGACACTGGACTAAGCTAGTGGGATAGGTAAAATAGGCCTATGATAGGCCGGTTACCGTAAAAAGTTTGGTACCGCTATCAAAGTTGAAACCGGGACAACACAGGATAAGGGCAGGGCAGTACTTTCCCCGCGTCACTATAAGGCCGGAACAACTACAAAAGGGTCCGGTCAGTCCAGTTCGAATTCAAATTGACCCGAGTCCACCGTGTGACCTACCGGTATAAAGAGTATGACAGCTTCTAAGAAACAGCTCCATCCAAATCCAAGAAGATCGTATGCCTTGCTTCCTGCAGAGGTACACAGAGATCCACTCATATACCAGCACATCAACCATAAACTACTCACCATTGTCTGACAAAATAAAAATGTTTTCATTGAAAAATATTTTTAAAAAATTTGGTTTTGTGCATTTTAAAACTAAATTTCTCAATTCGCATATTTTTATACAGTGGTCAACAATTATACCAATACAATAAAGGCGAATTATTATTAATAACACCTTTTTCCAAATGTTAATTGACGACTTTTCTTTGTTTACATGGTTGTGTCTCTGCTGTTTAAAAGACTTTTGTAAGAAATCAAAATTGAAATAGAAAGTCGTCTTCATTGCAATGATATATACGAAGACGACAGTAACAGCAATTTTTCCTTGGACGTCCCCTTGCATGGGGTGAAGTGAGATACCACAAAAAAAAACATATAAAAAAGCGCCACAACCGGCACTAAAATTAAAGCCTAATTTGATTCTAAGGCGAGACTGTTTATTCAGAGAAATATAACTCAATACAACCAGTGACTCGAAACAGTATCACGTGGACAAAGCTAGGTTAGAGCCTGACAAAGGTCGTCTTTAGCTCCGCCACAATTCCCAAAATTAAAAATTAAAAAAACAACAGTAATAATTTTGGTAAATTTCATGGTCAAAGTGTAATGTTGAAAATAAAATGATTAGACAATAAAAATTCAACAATTTCTAAGTAAATACCTGCATCTATAAATAAATATTAATAAATCCTAACATTGGTATCCTAAAAAGTGTGGAATAGGAAGACGACTTTTATACTTTTCGTTATGATTTTACAGAGTCCAATAAACATGAAAAACAGCAATTGTGAATGTGAAGAGCACAGTACAAGCTCATTTCCCTTGAAAAGTTGACTGTAAACCAACTGTCAAAACTGTTTGTAATGTAGCAACATCTAAAAAGCCGTCTTGCTATTCCACATTTTCTAAGGATAACTGCATACTTACCTTTGTATGCTCGGTATTTGAGAGTTTAGAATTTGTAGCGCATTCAAGCATATAAGCTAATGATCCCATACAAATACAAGCCGCTCCTATCCCTATGACAATTTTCTGTTAATAATCTATAAAATAATTCTGGGTGCCCGGGAAATAATATGGGCTAAAAAAGTTTTTTTTTCAAAAATCAAAAACAAATTAATGATAAATTAATAGTTTAATTATTTAACTTAGATACTTTATCTTTAAGGTTGCCTGCACAAAGGATGAGACTTGAATGACGACCTTGAACTCTTTAAATAAACTAAGCTTTTTGGGCGCTTCGTGCCCATCTTCTATTTCTTCTTTTAAGTGTGGCTCATTATTTTTTTAGGCATTTCAAAATTTAACGAAATTAAAACTTTTGTACACACATTTTTGTAATTTTGAGCATCCAAAAACCTTCCAACAAAAAATTTGGGCCCGATCAGTTCAGCCGTGTTGTCGTTTATTGGATGCAAATGAACTGACACCCAGAAAAACAAACAGACAGACAAGCAAAGTATATATTTTCTAACAATTTTTTTGAAGGTTTTTACAAAAGATCATTACAAACTTGTACAGTATTATTTTAAAAGTAATAGTGTATTCCGATTTTTCCCACTTTGGGATTCTTGGGTTCCCTGACCCTCCCCTGGGGGGGAGGGGGAGGAGGGGGATCCCATGACCCCACAAAAGACCCAATGGGACGCAACATCCCAACATTTATTTTTGATATTTTCAAAATAATTGGTATTAGAAAGAGTCCGTTCATTTTTCTTATCTATTCATTGGTTCAGAATACCACTAATCTTTGAATTCTGTCTGATATTTCTGGTTTGTTGCTAGGAAATTTAGCTCATTATATGTTTCTAAATTCCATATCTTAGCTGCTGACACTGAACCCATGAACAATAATAAGAATAAAATAATAATCCTTGCAAGTTTTCAGCAGGTTTATAGATTGTTAAATGTTGATGACTTTACAAGCAAAGCATAGATGAAGGTTCAATTCGGTTTTGTGACTTTGAACTAGATTTTTAAGGAGAAACAAGAAAAAATAAATAAAGAAGAAAAAAGATCACAGCTGCAGGAAACCATATGAATATAGGGAAAAAAATTGAAAAGATTCCGTTCAATCTTCTCGTTTGTTGGGAACTCTGTTTGATGCCTATTACTTAGACATCAGAGGTC
Source organism: Eurytemora carolleeae (assembly GCF_000591075.1). Lineage (NCBI taxonomy): Eukaryota > Metazoa > Arthropoda > Copepoda > Calanoida > Temoridae > Eurytemora > Eurytemora carolleeae. Next base: position 93,414 of record NW_019396571.1, on the reverse strand, counting down.
TGAGAAAATAGCAATATACATTGCGACCCATACAACTGTGGAATGGGAAGACGGTTGTTAGATTTCAGGATTTCAAAGAAACAAATAAATTGTGCAGTGTTCACAGACCCATTTCACTTGATAAGTTGATTTTACATGACTACCGGTAAATTATTTGCTTTATAATTACGTCAAATACAAAAAATTCCTATTCTACAGTTTTAAGATTACCTTGTAAAGCCAATGCTGCTGCAACTTGATGTTCGGAAATAAAACTAGATATCCCAGGCAGTGGGCCGCCCAATCCTTTCAAAACAAAAAAAAAATTATTCAAGAAAATATTTTTTAGATCTAGACATGGTTTGATGTAATACGAACCGAATTATATAGAACATTAGACACGAAATATGACAGTTGGTAAATAGTTTTGAAGGTCGTCTTCCGTACACTGTATTAGATACTAAAGGCTGTTTAATTGCACTTTATTTCGGTTAAAGAATCTTTTGCTCAAATTTATTTTACTTTGAAGTTAATTTTACTATATCTTCCATACAATGTATCAGATATTTAAGGCTGTTTGCAATTTATTTCGTTTAACAAATCATTTGCTCAAATTTATTTTACTTTGAAGTTAATTTTACCATAATATGACTCCGATATAATATTTTTATTATTGTCTTTGGTGTCAAACAACTTAACAAATAATGGAAGAAGACATTCTAAGCTATTTTATGTTTCTTGGGACACCCTGTCTGTGAATGGAGTTTAAAATAATTTCTTGATTCCATGATACTTATCAACTATATGGAGAAAAATTGACATTATACAAAATATGACGTTGCTAGCACTCATCTTCAAGATTTGCATGTTTTATTTACGGACATTTTCTGCTCTTACAACGCCATTTTTCTAAGATGAAAACGCATTTTTGGCTGCATTGCAAATATAGATATTTTCCCTTGTTTAAAGGTATAACGTTTGAGTCCGATTCATCTGATCAAGAAAGAATGAGATATCCATGTTTGTTTATTTTCATTTGTAGTTTCCACTTGCGCATTTTTTTCTTCAAAAATAATGGAAAAATATCAGATTCAAACACTATTCAATATAGAAAAAAGAATTCCACATGGACCTAGAGACTGCTATAAAATTTGTATATATTTCCCTGATTGGGTTGGCCTTTGATTTTGTCACACTTACTTACTCATACTCTTTTGTACAGCTAGACATGCATATTTTAGAACTGTAAAGCACTTATTTCTAGTTTTAATTTTAGCTAAGTAATTGGCAAAATTTTCATCGATTTATGCGTGAAAAGTTGTAACCAATAGATTACTGTGCATTTTTGATGAGGTTAAGGTTCCAGTGAAAAAAGCAATAACAGTTATTTTTATTCTTTTTATCCTTTTTATCCTTTTTATTCTTTTTATCCTTTTTATCCTTTTTATCCTTTTTATTCTTTTTATCCTTTTTATCCTTTTTATCCTTTTTATTCTTTTTATCCTTTTTATCCTTTTATCCTTTTATTCTTTTTATCTTTTTATCCTTTTTATCCTTTTTGTGAATATTTTTGATTGTGGTTTCTCTGCAAAAGCATAAGCAAAAGACAAATATGATTTATCTGAATTAACTACTTTTAACCCTAGATAAACAATAATATCTTCCACATTATTGATCAGATAAAGGTACAAGGGTACCGGACCGTTGTGAATAAGGCATTGACATCTTTTCAAAGGGAGGGGTCACTTAAACTTAAGCTCACATTACACTCCCTTTAAGATGTTTCAGAACCAAAGAGAATAGATAAGTATAGAGCGGAATTAAGTTGAAAAAAGTGTAAAAACTGCCATATTGTTGTACTGTTTCCATACTGCAGGTATATAAACCTTTTGTGCCCTTAAACATCTTTTTTATAGAAAAAATGTCTTGAAAATTATTTAATTTTCTCTAAATAATTACTCAGACAACCTTCATGCATTCAAAAATTTCAGCATAAGCTTTACTTTACATTCCCGAGTTCATTTGAGCATACACTTTTTAAAATGAAGAAATTGTGACGGATATGTCCATGGGTCATACTGTATTATTGAGATGTAACGCGTATGATTTGTGAACATTTCCATGAATTGTACACTTTTTAGACTTAAAGGGACTGAACAAATTGATACCGAGAGATAGTCTTATTTCCCTTCTATTCTAATCTCTGTGTCCAGAACCCTAAAGATTTTTCTAGATCCTGAAAAAAAATGTTAAATATGTCAAACTAATGACATATTAGTTATTAAAACACACTTACCCATCAGAACTATTCTGAGTGGAGCAAAGCCGGAGTCCAATAGAACTCCTACAATGGGATTTGTAATGGTGTACGTGATAGAAAAGCCCATTAACACCAGACCAACACCACCAGGTGTCAGGTCAAACTGAAAATAATCTTTCATTTACGCTAACTTTTATGACTTCATTAACGCAAACACATATTTACTAATTTGTATTAATCCTGCCTTTGAATGTCGTCTTTGTCTCCCTCCCTTTTCCTAAACCCTGAAAGCTCACTGTGCCCCCCTTTGTAAAACGTATTTAATAAGAGAATTATCATTCTGTTTAGTCCCTTAGAAACTACTTTAAATGATATTTGCTTTATTTGTACATGTCTCGGAGGATAAAGAAAAAAAGTTTTCAGAAGTTTTGCCTTGAAATTTGTGTTTTTCTGAGATGAGATTTTAAAAGCTTAAATCCAAGTAAAACCCAAATTTGGGCTTAGATAGAACCCAAGTCAGGATTGGTTCTGATTCGACCAATGAGAGACTGTTTTGCAAGCTTTCTCTCTGTAGCAGACAGAATGCCGTCAGATCAGCTGTGACAAAAGGAGATGTAAAGGAAGTGAGTCTTTGCCACAATTTCTGATTTTCTAATCCATATATCTTTGCAGCCAAAAGTCGTAAACCTTAGATATTTCAAACTATGAATGTTTTTAGACAAAACAATCTAAGTTTAAAATATCAAAGGTTTACACCATCAAGTTGCTAAGATTTTGGCATTCGAAAATTTGAGTTTGTGACAAAGACTCAATTCCTTTCGAAAACTCGAACATTATTTTCTTAGTATGTTTATTTTATATATTTAATAAAATTTGGCACCACAAATAATTCCTGAGATTTTTAATATACAAATATAAAAGATTTTACAAAATTTATAATCATCAGCTGCTGAAAACTTGAGCCTTAAAGAGAAAAAAACCCAAGATGGTTGGTTCTTACTAAACTCAAGGCCATCCAAAACCCGGGTCTTGACTTGAGATTTATTTGGGTCTAAGCAGACGCAAAGACCGGGTTTTACTCATGTTTAAGCTTTTAAATTCTCATCTCTGTTTTAAAACACCCTTGGTCATTTCTTATTCACTTGGGTACAATTGGGCATCAGATAAGAACCAATTTTGTTTTGAAGTACAATTTATTGCTTTCAAAAACGATGATATCAGCTGTTGTTATTGTACATCATTTCCGAAAATGCCGATCTGTCTATAACCCCAAAAAGAAAAGAAATATAAAAATTTAAATGTCCCATATACATTTTCATTTTACATACTTGTTCATTAAATATATAAACTAAAAAAGTTACGATGTCACAAAGTCACACTTGTTGTATAAAATTTGACCTTCTCCTATTGACAGGGATTTGTTAGAATTTCTGGTTATAAGTTGTAAACCTCAGGACCGATTTGCCTCAAACTTGGTTTCTAGACACAGCTGGGTTCCCAAGCTGGTACAATATATTTCAAAGGAAAATAAATAACTAACTTTTTCTGCCAGGTATGGTTCCAATGAAGCAGAATAAAAGCCGGCAGAGTTTCCTGTTATCATAGATTAATAACAATACAGATAGAACACTAGATGTCGTCTTTTCCAGATTTAATGGTTTTTCGTTCACGGCAACGTAGAATGACAAGACAGAGAGAGGGCATGCGCGTAACTCCTATGCTTCAGGATTATTGTGAACAAAAACATCAAAATTTGAAAAGACAACATCTAGTGTTCTATCTGTATTGTTATCAATCTATGCCTGTTATCAGAAATACCACCACAATTAACAACATATTTGGACAATATAACACGTCTGTCCATTTAGTTCTATTCCTAAGATAAAACAAAGCTGTTCTTTTAAACATATGTCTATTGTCTAGTCTATGCTCTTTATGTGACAAATTAAATTAAAGTAGTCAGGTGGAAGCAAAGCTATTTAAATTACCCGATTACAAACAAACTAAACAAAAATACTCAACTCAGTCATCAATTAAAATCTACATCAAGAGTTCTCCAATGATAACCAGAAAACAATAGAATAGGAAGACGACATTTTAGCTTTACTTAATTACGTATTTGATGTTGTTACGTTTTTTCAAATCACTAATTTAGTGAAACGGGTCTGTTTACACTGCACAATTGATATGACTCATGCTAATTGGACTGTTTAAAGATATAACTTGATTCTAAGAGTCGGCTTCTTATTTCAGAGTTTTTTAGTTATCTCTGTATTAAACTTTGCTTCGTAAAAACGGCTGAACCAATTTGTTGTGGGACCTCACATAACCCCGGGGAAGGTTTATGGATGTTAATGATTTTTAAAAAATTGGCCATAAAAAGTTTCGATTTTTTATATTGGGAAAAAGTGAACAAATCCGCGAACATTTTTTTGTTGTTGTATGGTGGTTGAAAAAGAGAAATTGCTGCAGATAAAGGAAGACTTGTTTTAAAGAAATTACCGTTTGGTCTAAAAAAGTTAATTTGATAAATGAAATGATATAAAATAAAATGAACTAGCCTGTCTGTTTGTTTGCAAGGGGGTAGTTTTGAGGGTTTTAAGATGCTTGCTGAAAATCCAGCTAAAACTAGTGTTAGAACACCTAGAGTCCAGAATGGAGTGGAAAACCCCCAGTAATTATGAAAAAGACCTCCCAGAGAAGGTCCAACCACCAAACCAATACCAAAGCTTGTCTCCACCATTGACTATGTTAAAGAATATTAACAAAAATTTTACATTTTTTTTAAATATTACCATTGCTATTCCTTGGCGATCTTTTGTAAACTGCTCTGAACCTTAAAGTATAATATTCAAATCACCAGGGTTACTCTAATAACTATATATAACACTGTTATTTTGGTTCGCAATGTTACAAAGTTTTTGGACAGAAATTTTCTCTTTATCGAGAAGGTTCAAGTCTTGTTAGATTTAAGTTTGTCCCGAGTTGTGTGGTTAACAAATAGTACCAAAAGTGAAGGCTGTAGAGGCTACTAACGATTCTCCAACTGCACAGAACATTCTTAGAAATAATGATACCCAGAAATATAATGTAGCATTTTCTGTGTATGATATAAACCTAAAAAAAAAACAATTCTTTTTATTTAAAAAAAAAATAAGATTTGAAGAAATGATGAACTTACCCAAATAGTGTATTTGCAAACCCAGCGACAAATGTTGCAAAAATAAATACAATTCTAACTCCAAACTGAGAAACCTTAATTCATTATACAAAATATTACACTTCAACTCATTCTTTTCCTCTGTGGCTACAGTAATAACCAGAAAACAATAGAATAGGAAGACGACATTAGAGCAATATTTAAGTGTATTTGATGTTGTTACGAAGCAAATATAGTTTTACTACACTTATTAAATCAATGATTTGGTGGAATGAGTTTACATTGCACAATTGGACTTTTTAAGCTACCTAGCCTGACACACAAAACATGACAGTTGGTAAATAGTTTTAAATGTCGACTTTCATATACTGTATTAGATATCAAAGGCTTTTGCAGTTCATTTCGTTAAAACTCTTTAAAACTTTTCAAAAAATATTTTACTTTGAAATCAATATTGCCATAATATGACTCCGGCCATATTTATAATATTTTTATCATTTTCTTTAGCATCAAACAACGTAACAAATTATGGAAGAAGACATTCTAAACTATTCACCAACTGTCATGTTTCTTGGGACACCCTGTACATATAAATTGATTTTAAAACTCGTCTTTCAACGTCTTCTGGAATTAGAAAGCTTTAGGCGAGCTTCATCATAAAATTAACATGGATAATTAAAAAAAACTGAATATTTCGTATAGTTGATACTAGTATAGTTGATACTAGTATAGTTGATACTAGTATAGTTGATACTAGTATAGTTGATACTAGTATGGTTGATACTAGTATAGTTGATACTAAAAACTCTATTTTATTAATATTAACAATCCCTGCAAATGTCCCCACAGCAATTATACTTTTCAAGAAAATAGGAATTTGGGGAATTCTCAGATTTCCCAAATAACTATGCATTTGAGTAATTTCCTATAATTGAATAATAAACCAGAGAATTTCCCAATTTTGACAATTTTACTAATTGCTGTCACTCCCTCAGCCATCACCATTCACTACTAGTATTTAATATAATTTCCTATTTAATGTATAGTTTGCACTGGCCAAAGGGTATTTTGGAAGAAACTGAGTTTTGGCGACAAACTCAAGTTTTCTAATCCCTTTCTCTTTGCAACCCAAAACCGTAGATTTTGCAAATTTCTCCTGAAAGGGCTTTAAAAAGTATAACTGAGTTGGTGAGACGCTGCAAAACCTCAAAGTCGACTTAACCCCTATCTCTGCTAGGGTACTTGAAAACCAGGATATGCTGGGAGGGGGGTCAATTTGACCCCCCCCCCTCTAAATCCCATGTTTGATGTCCAAATATGACAAATGATACATCATTGGAAAGCTCTTGTGCTCTGTTTTTAGAATCTGCAAATTTGCAAAAATTGAATTTTTTATCGAAAAATCCAGTTTGCAAAAAAAAAATTGAAAAGCCGTTGACAATGCCATTTCAAATATGCAAAAAATTTTGCAAAATTTTAAATAACCTGATAATCAAGAAAACTAAAATGTGCAAATTTCCTTTGACAGCTTGTTTGCAAAAAATTTGCCCTTTTTTGTTCGCAAAACTTGTGCAATTCGTTTCCTTATGTCAAAGGCTTTCCAAAAAGCTAAAATTTTATCAAAATCTGACAAGTGGAAGTGGGTCAAAACAAAGATTTAGTTTGCTACAGGAAAAACAGTCATTAAGGCAGTGTGCCTGAGGACTCAGGCAGTTAGTATTAAAGCCCGGTTTTAGGCCTAAAGGGAGGGCTTTGGGTATGTAGGAAAATTCAGAAAATTTCAACAGCCTCAGACCAATACTTTTTGAGTTATGTAAAAAACCCCCCCCAGCAGGAATAGGGTTAATATTTAAACAGCTTTCGTATTTATCTAGATCTAATGAATATGGTATTCACATATTTTCAGTCATATTTGAATCTCTAATTCAAACTCCGTCAAAAAAGATTTTATATAAAAGTTGTTAGTTCATCGTCGAAAAATACTAACAATCCACCCACTAGTTTATATTAAATATAATGTAAACAATAATATGTAGCTTTACTTTTCCTTTCCTTTTCTTTCCTTTTCCTATTTCTATTTTTATATCTTTTTAGAATTGGGGGAAATATTCCCACAACCTCTATTTTTTGAGGTTTTCAAATATTTTCTCCTTAAACACTTAATTTTATATGTTTTCGTTATTACTTACTTAATTACTTACTTATATAAAATAGCAAATATACGAAAATTTTTAATTTAACGGTCGGAATTTTATCTCAATGTCTTTTGTGCAATTATTTGAAATTTCATGTAAGTTTTACTCGAAACGTAAAACCTATTTGCACAATTATTGCGTAATTTTCGTGCAAAACTGATCGATTGAAACCCTAATTTTAAAGAGTATATACCAAAAAACTGGACCAGGGAATGGAGAAAAATGACGTAACAAATGCAGATCCTGAAATAAGAATAAAGAAACGAGACCCTGGATCCATTTTTATTTATTTTATCCAAGATAATGTAGAAATGTAGAGGTAAAAGAGTTGTTTACAATTGAAATAATGTTTTAAAATTTTAATACTGCAGAAAAAAAATATGTTAGGTATAGCGAGGGGAGGAAGGCCAGCCACAAAAATGTCTAGTCCGAGCCACATGCTCCTCATTTTCTCGTTCAAGCCACCTCTAAATCCTCGTAATTCCAATATTATGATATATATATGAGGTGGTTCGGACGAGAAAATGAGGAGAATGTGGCTAGGACGAGAATCTGTTGTGGCTGGGAAATCTCCCCCACCCCTTCAAACTGAAAACCTGTATCTTGATAGTTGTAAAATAATTACCCATAACAATCCCAGATTGAGAGACTGTGACCTCTCTCGCTAAAGCCTTAAAATATGGATGACTCTCATGTTTTAAACTTTTCTTACAAGATGAGCTTGGGAAAAATTAGTATTTGTTAACAATAAAGAAATAGTAAAATGTACAGCTGATGCAATTGGTATTTGTATGTCAGCAACTGTTATATGAATGTTTTGTAATAAATTAATCCGCGAAATGTTTATGCAGAAAATACTCAAATTTAGTTTTCCCATACATTTTATTCTTTACCAGGGCATTTTAAACAGGAAGTTTGTCCCTAGCCAATGATCTTTTAAAGGGACTGTAAGCGTAATTAAAGTGACCCTCCAAGAAAAGAGGACAATGTCCGATTTACAACGATACCCTTTAAACCGTGTTCATAGAGTATAGAGATCTCTTTGTGTAAACTTATCGAAAACCGCTTACGAATTCCAATGTACAGTGTTCAGTGTTTACAGTGTTTAACAATTAAAAAGCCTTTTAGTAGATTAATAAGGATATGTCTGACAAATGCTTTAAGGGTACCTTTGTGAATTGGTTACTTAAAAGGTTACTTGAAATAATGCTTAAAGTCCCTGTAAGAGGCCAGCCAAGATGGAAGGAACCTGAATTATGCATGCAAGAAGATGGTGGTAATTTTTAAAGAACCTGAGGCCGAATTTAAAGAATTTGAGCTCCGGCTTAAATTTGAGACGCGGCTCAAATATGGTTGGTTCCACTTAAAATTGTATTCAATGTTTCAAGATTAAAGCCTGCGCTCAATTGAAACCGGTTTTTGGCGGATTTGAGACCCGGCTCAAATTCATTAAATTTGGACTCAGATAAAGAAAAATAATAGAATCCATTTATAAATTCATTGAACACCCTGTAGTTAATAAGATTATAAAATATTAGGCACTAATGCAAGGAAAGTTAATTGCAGTCACGAATACTCTACGTACATGTTGAAACCAGTTCTCTCTGGGCGGATTTGTAAACAAGAATAGATGCATCAGTGTTCGTCTAATTTCCAAGTAGGAGAAAAGCATTTAATTTTGATAATTTTGAAAATTCACATAATAGTTTCCTATGAACAGAATATTTCATAGATTATTTTTGTGAAAATGGATTCTGTCTGGCTGTGACATCCGTCTTGTGTTTACTTCTCCGCCGAAAAAAAAGTACACTGCAGTACAAAAAATGCGTACACCTCTAAAATAACTTTCCTTGCATTAGTACCTTGATAAAATACCTCTAAAGGGAATATGGGTGTTATCAAAGTATAAGATAGACCGGAAAGGAACATTACGAAACACACAACACAGAAATTTGTAAGTTTCATAAATTCCATATTTCTAAAATCTGAAAAGTTAAAAAAAGTTATTGCATCGATTAGAATCTTCAAATACCAAAATTTCACAACTTAATTTTTAATCGTTTATTGATGTTCAAGAAATATATAGACCAGGAACCGCCATATCTGCATCATGCATGATGCGTCAAATCTGTGTACTGCAGCGGGAGGAGATCAAAACAAAGAATTTAGGGGCAACGCATCATTTTTGAGGGAAAAGGGCCCCAGGGGTGGAATAAAAATATACTGCTATTGTATTTTCCATATTGACCATCGCTCTACCTTGATATGTTAACTTTTTTTGTTCACATCAGAGCTTTAGTCCTTTCCCTTCAACTTCTGTGGGGGCACGCCACTGGGTTTGTTTACATTCCTCCCACAGAGTACAGTACACAATTTGCGTATATCTGAGTTGGGCGTTCCTGTATATAGTTCCTTGGGTTTATTTATCTACAGGGTTACCCGCCCAGGATGAGACTGTAAAGACGACCCGAAACTCTTTAGATTTTACGACTCTGCAGGTTAAATTAAGTCTTCAGCCTTGAAAACAATCATTTTATGTCTAAATAAATGATTAGGTAAGAAAAGAAAAATGTTCACAGTTGCAGGGAATCATAGATGTAAGGGAAAAGACCGGATGAATTCTGTACAATCGTCTCTGAAGTCTCATTTTGTATGGGTAACCTTGTAAAATGAATAATTTTCTTTTTCTTGGTGTAAATAAGTTCACAATAACAATAAAACAACTGCGTATTTTTTTCTAGCATTGAGTATATATGTAATAAAATTCCCATTTCAAGTGGAAAGCTCCTTAAGTTCTAAACTAACCTGAGCAAAAAAAACATAATATTATAAATACAAATTATTACTTTATTGCAGTGACATATACAACCATGTATGATAGAGACTCTAGGGACAGACAATATTGTTGTTATTTCTGAACATTTTCTTGAACTGCCCATTTTTTCTAATTTTTTATTTTCCTTGGCTGTAGGTGTACTTCAAGCAAAACATTTCATTTGGGTTTTTTAAAAGAAATAGTTTGCCAGGGGTGTCAAATAAGGATTTTTATTTTTTTGTGACTCTGGACCAAAATCTCCAGTTTAGAATTTGTTAAATCCATAAATGTTTGATTTTACAAAAAATTATATTTCTATTATTCATTTTCAAAGAAAATATTTTTTTGGATAAGCTAGGAAGTCATCAACATTATTGACTGCAAATAAAGTTTTTTGGTAAAAGTATCTGATTGTTATAGAATTGCGCGAGTTGAATTAAACTTTTCAAGTTGAATGTTTTTTTAAATGTTCACTTTTTTTACGCGCATTTTCAGATATTCCTTGTGTAGAATGCCGCAAATAATTCCGAGTTTATACAACTTCAATCTGTTTTGTTAATTATAGTGAAAACCATAGAATTTTTATGGGTGGTTCCATGGGGAAAATTAAAGGCAGAGGTATGCCAAATATTTTGCTATTTGTTTTATATGGCGAAGGTTAGCCATTCCAGAGGTAGAAGATATTTCAGTTTTACCTAAATAAAGTTTGACATCATTCTCATGGGTTTGAAGATTTCAACATGATGTAATCATTGCAATACTTTAGTCCATCCATGTTTATGCCTTAACATGGCCAGATTTTTAAAAATAGTTTTATCTTCGAGAATTGGAAACTTTTAGGCATCCTGGCCGATTTTATTTCTCATCACAACAGCTGAGTTTTCACCAAGTTAGATCTTACTAAGCTAAGGGCTATTATCAAGTTTTGATGGCCAATGGTGACATTCCAAAGACGGCAGTGATTACTTTTTTTGGTCTCTTCGAGTGGATCAGGACGCCGTTTGGTTTGAGGAATGCTGATTGCACTTTTCAGAGGATGAAGGACCAGATTCTCGGTGATATTCCCCACTGTTTTGTGTATGTTGATGACATGCTCATAGCCAGTCCTGACTTAGAGTCACACCTCTGCCATGTCCGCCAAGTTCTTGACACACTCCGTCTCCTTTTCCTCATCATCAACCCTACCAAGTGTGAGAATGCTAAACCAGAGGTTGAATATAATGGTATGAGAGTTTCCAGCAAGGGATGTTTTCCTCTCCAGATGCATTCTGATGTCATTTCTGCTTTCCCTCGCCTAGTGGACAAGAAGGGTCTCCAACGGTTTCTTAGTATACTCAACATATAAAGAAGAGCTGCAGGGATTCTTGCTCCACTGACTGATGCATTGAAAGGGAAGGTTTCAGCTCTCTCCTGGACTTTAGAAATTAAGCTAGCTTTCTTCATCACCAAGTCTGTTCTCTCTAATGTTCCAAATCCTTCCGCCAAGGTTTCCCTCTCTGTGGATGCCTCTGGTTCTCACATCGGAGCTGTTCTTTAACAAGATATTGCAGGTTCTTGGGCTCCTCTGGCTTTCTACTCCAAGAAGCTTTCCTCCATCCAGTCCAGATACTCTGCCTTTGACCGGGAGCTTTTCGCAGCTTACTCTGATTTTTGCCATTTCCTGTTCCTCCTAGAACGTGAAGAGTTTGTTTTATTAACAGACCGCAAACCTCTAACACATGCCTTGTTCAGGTCTTCTCCACCCTGGTCTGCCATGCAGCAACGCTCCCTGTCTTTCCTCTTAGAGTTCAACTGAGATATCCACCATCTCCCTGGTGCAGAGAATGTGGTAGCTGATGCCTTATCCCGTCTTGGTCCTGACCCAGATACAGTTGATGTTCTATCTACACTGTCTTTGCTACTCCACCTTCAGTTCCAGGAATATCCTATGTAGAAATGTCAAAACTTCAGCAGTCTGTCCTAAAGTCCAAGTCCTCCACCAATCCTCCTCCCTGAAGATTGTCTCTGTTCCCGTCTCTGGCTTGCCTGGTTACTTTGTGATGTCTCCACAGGTGTCCACTGTCCAATAGTTTCAGAGTCTATGAGAAGAGCAGTGTTCGACTCCTTCCACCAAGTTTCTCATCCTGGTAAGAGTGCTTCCCGGAAACTGATTTCCCAGAGTTTTGTCTGGGAGTTCTTAGCAAAAGATCTAAACCTCTGGGCTCAATCGTGCCTCAACTGCCAAAGGAGTAAGGTCCAGAGTCATATGAAGTCTCCAGTTCATCATATTCCAGTGCCTGGAATGAGGTTCTCTCATATTCATGTGAACTTGGTTGGTCTTCCTCAGTTCAATGGGTTCTCCATGACCAGTTCACCATCATTGATTGTTCAACCAAATGGCCAGAAGCAGTTCCTCTTTACTCAACTACAGCAGAGGATTGTGCTAAAGTTCTCCTACGCTTGTGGATTCTTCTTTTCGGAGTACCATCAATGATTACCTCTGACTGCGGAGAGCATTTCACAAGCTTTGTAGAGTCTGCATTGTGTAAGTTCCTTGGAATAATTCACTCTCCTTCTACTTCCTTCCATCCTTAATCTAACGGAATTGTGGAGAAGTTCCATCGCCAACTCAAGGGTTACCTCCGTGCTCGACTTTCTGGGTCTGATTGGTTCCATCATCTTCCCCTAGTTTTACTTGGCCTTTGAAGTGTTCCCAGAGAGGATTTGTCAATTTCTTCCTCTGAAGCTGTGTTTGGTTCTCTTATAGTTCTACTGTGCAAGATCCTGGATAATCCTGAGCTCCCTTCTCCAGAGTATCTTCAATGAATCCATCAGATTATAAAAAATACTCCTGTTGCTCTGCCTCATCACAAATCAACTCTGCCATGCTCAGTTCCAGCACAAGTTCCTCCAAGTTTGCTCCGGGCAACCCATGTTTTTGTTGGAGAAGATGCTTCCTGACCTCCTCTTCCTCTGCTCTACAGAGGTCCCTACCTGGTAGTTTCTCAAACTCCAAAATATTTTTCTCTCCAGGTTGGTTCCAAGACTGACTCTGTGTCTGTGGAAAGATTAAAACCAGTCCTCTCCGAGTTCCCTGTACCAGCCTGGAAACCCCCTTGCCATTGAAGACCTCCGGTGTCTGAAAGACCTCTGTCTCTGGTACTTCTGGCTTTGATGCCTCTGATGTCTCCATGGCCTCATACACTTCTTTTAGCAGCTAGAAGTTCAAAGAAGAGGGTTTGGTTTTCTCCTCCAGTCCCTGTACCATTCTCAGCCCGGAAAACCCCTAGAAGAATAGTCAGAGATAACTATCTTGGTTCTCTACAATATCTCAAGATGCTGGGGGGACCCCTGTGGAGGATCTTGTCTTCCACTTCCGGACCAAGCAACCAAACCAGATATATATGATATAGATATTATTCCCATGTTGTAAGTTAGAACTTAATATATATTCAGTCCATTATTTTTTTTTCAATATCAATTTCATACTTAATGGTTTTTGCTATTTGTTAACAGAACCTTCCAATAATTTTCAAAAAATTGCTGTTCATTATGGGAATGTTTTCCAGCCCTACTTAAGACTTTTTTCAGATCTTTAATGGATGTCAAAACTGTATCCTTGCTAAATGTTTTTGTGAAACAAAAATAAAATAAAATATGATCCAATAAATCAAAAGAACATCTGTTGACAAATTTTAAATCCGACAAAATCTTCATATCATGAAAAATCTGTTCTTAACAATTATCATGGAAAATAAAAAATTTAACATTCCTGTAATTTGTCCATTTTTATGCATTTGCGGTCAGAACTGTTGAGGTCCCACACAAAATTTGGGCCCAATCGTTTCAACCGTTTTGACTTTAATTGGATACAAACAAACAGCAAAATATATATATATAAAGAAGTAAAATTGATTATATTTGTGTGTAAACAAACTATTATGTAAGTATCTTCATTCGATTGAAATTAATGTGTAACAGAGGGAGGGGGTGCAGAGCCGCCATGGGACCCGCGAAATATCGGATTCGCTGTATGACTTTCAAAAGCTGGTTGATGACCTGCTCTAATGTACAATCAGGGAGGATGAAAGTTCTCTAACTGTGTGCTCAGTTAGCTGTACTGTATGCAGGGGCGGATACAGGATTTAAGTGAGGGGGGGGGGGGGCAAGATTTTTTAGGAACAAAAAAATCATAATTAGGAACAAAAAATCGCGCAGCAGGCGAAAATTTTTTTTGACTTAAAAGACTCAAAAAGAGTCAAAATGACTAAAGACTAAAAAACTAGACGTTTAACTTTATTACATTATACATTTATTACACATTATAGTTTATTAAGACAGATATTTTTCCTGTCTTGCACTAGGGTTTCTTTCCCTGAAGCATGCTATTAAGAAGCTTTTCTAAAAATAGGAACAAAAATTTTTATTTTCTTCTGAATGCCTCGAAATCTCAGGGGGGGCGAATTTCCCCCCGCCCCTCCCCCTGTATCCACCCCTGACTGTATGCACTTACAACTGTTTACTAATATTGATATACTAAAGGTTAGGCCAGAATCAATCCAATATATTACGACTATAGATTACACATTTCGAAAAATGTATAGGCGCAGAATTAATTCTGGGTGATTTTACGGCTAAGTCTATCAAACCTCGTATATCCTTTACTAAAAAGGACTCAGCTACATTTTGCCTAGTCACATTTTGCCTAGGTAACAGTTTGCCTAGGTAACATTTTGCCTAATAACATTTTGCCTAGGGTAACATTTTGCCTAGAGTAACAAAAGAGCGAATTTTTTGCCTAGTTTATAATTTTTCACAAAGAAATTTTTAACAATCCGAGAATTTTTCAAAAATCCGCAAATTTATTTTGCAAAAATTTCGCAATTTTTTTTTTAATAATTCAATTTTCTATAAACCACTCAGAAGGAGAGACAAATTGGAAATTGCTCCCATGATAACTGCAGGGCTTACCATGCAGTGTGAGCACAACTACAGGGATACGAATAACGTCTCCTATGTTTTCAATGGGGAGAGGGCAGAGACCGAGAAATGGCGCTGTTCTTGCACTGCAAGCCTAGCAACGAGGATCATACTGGAAACCTGGTAGGGGATGTACTTCCAACCCATGGCCATACAAACAAGCTGCTGAAGACTAAAGCTAATAGCACAGAAAAGGCTGTGATTGAGAAATAAGATGAATAATGATAAATAAAGATATAACCAGTAGGTATACCATGTATACTCCATGATGTAAACTGTAATTAAAAAATATGTATATCTGATATATAACCATAGTTCATCTGTTGTAGAGTATAAAAAATGTTAAAATTGCTGGACAAGATACAATTCAATTGTCCTATAACATTTAATTCATTAAAGTTTAACTGGTTAAGCTTTAAAAAAATGTTTAATTTTTGACAAAATTTGTTTTAAAAATAAGCAATAGGCAAAAAACATGCTCTTGCGTTATCTAGGCAAAATGTGACTAGGCAAAAGTGAACTAGGCAAGTTGTGACTAGGCAAAATGTGACTAGGCAAATTGTGATTAGGCAAAATGTAGCTGAGCCCTTGGATTAATATAAAAATTCTCGTTCTCTTTGAAGTATTACCTAGAATGAGGTGAAGAACTGTATAGTGTTCATGTCTAAACCTTTAAAGTACTGGTTATCCATGTCTAAACCATGTGTTCCTTGCCAAAAACTTCAGCACATGGCCAATAATATTAAACTAATTTGGATTTAAAAATATTTGTCTGCTTTGTTATATTTTGTTAAACGAGTTTATATTTTTGCACTTTTAGTTCAATTGCGGATTTGAAAACTAACTTAATCTCTTGCATAAAGATATCAATACGGGCTGTAAAAATAACACCTTTTCATAAAACAATTGCATTGTATATTATACAATAATTGATAAAAAAATTTTATTTTTACAATACACAATTAGACAACATATATACAAGACCTATAGAATAGACTAAGGCTTTGTATTTTCTTCAAAAGATTTTGCCATAAACCCAAATTTACAATCTCTGTACTTTTGCAACCTGTTGATGTGAACCCATGTCCTTATGATAATTCTAACTTGGATTATTTTGTCAAACATTATTCAAAATTTTAAATATTTAAGGTCTACGGCATCGGGTTGCAAGATATAGGGGGTTAGAAAACAAAGTTTCTGTCTGAAACTCTTTAAATGGATATCTCTAGAGTACAGCTGTTATTCTTATGCAATAGACATTTTTTTACTTTAACAATAAACATTCTTACATCATCTAAATACATATAAAGTTGTAATCTCTGTTTGTATGTCCGATCATAACTCATGAACCCCTTGACCTATTAGTTTCAAATTTTGATTGGGGAACTCGGAAGAACCACGGGAACGCTATACTTTTAATTGTTTAAAGAAGACATTTCGAAAAATGCTTCAACTCAGAATTTCTTCTGGAAAAGTTGGCAGCTTAAGTTTTCCTCCCCTCGAGCATCCTTGAAATCATCTCTGGATTTTATGGTAGACCGAAACATCTCACATCATCCCAGAAAACTCAGCAGCATTTATTTTTTTAACTTTTTTAAATATTAAGAATTTTCTAAAAATCAACTTAAATTATATAAGTTTTGCTTTACGCTTTGCACTGGTTTCTGCTAGAGTTAGCTCTTTCCATTTTATTACCTAGAATGATCATCCTTGAGCTGTGTGACCTTTTTTGGTTTACCGATTATCATTTTAGTCTTTTCTTTTTTTAAAAACCCAATGTGATTAAACAAAATAATGCAGAACACATTTTTGTTTAAGATAAAAAGTTGTATCAGAAGTAAAAAAGTAAAAATGCTGAAAATCCTTCAAGAGCATTTCATCCAACAAGTGTTAAGACCAAGGTGTCTCCTTTTCAGTTCCTGAATATTTTTAGTCTATAAAAGATAAATAAAAAGATCTTTTAAGAGATTTAATGGAAATTCACCTAATTTTTACTTGGCTTTCATGCAAAAAAATAATTCATGAATACTGTTTAGCAGCCCAGTGGCAAGGCTGGTGCACATCCAAAATTTCACCTTAGTAATACAATTTAAAATATTTTCATTGGAGACACCAAGCTTTTCATAGGAGAACCCAGATTTTCGTTGAAGACTTCCAAGTTTTCAAGAGAGACCACCAGATTATCATAGTAAACCACTAACTTTACATGAAGAGCCCCGGATTTTCGTTGCACACCCCTAGCTTTTCATTGGAGACCCCAGATTTTTTTTGAAAACCTCCAGATTTTCATCAAGACCCCAATCTTTTCATTGGAGACCCCATATTTTTGTTAAAGAGACCTCAGATTTTCGATAGAGACCCCCAGATTATAATTGGAGTCTCCCAGCTTCAAATAGACCCCAGATTTTCATCACAAACCGTCAGCTATACATTAATTGACCCCCAGAATTTCGTTGGAGACCCACAAAATTCATTTGAGACCCCATTTTTTTTCCAAACATCTAGATTTTCATTGGGACACTAAATTTTCATTGGAGACCCCAAGCTTTTCATAAGAGAATCCAGACTTTCATTAAACTTCTAATTTTCATTTGAGACCCCAAATTTTCGAGAGAGGCCACTAGCTTTACATTTCCCCAGATTTTCGTTCAGACATTCAAATTTTCATTGGAGACCCCAGATTTTTTTTAAAGACCTCCAGATTTTCATAGGAGACCCCAATCTATCCATGACCTAGGAATCACAACTGTACAATCTATCATGCAGTAAATTGATCTAAGTATAAGAAATAAATCCAACAGATCTAAGTATAAGAAATAAATCCAACAAATTTTTAATCTCTTTTCTTACAATCTTTCTTTCATATTAACTCAATAAGGAATTAAAGAAAAAATCTACTTTATTAACATATCATTAAACTTCAGGTTCATATTGTTAATATCCATTAAATCGGCACCAATTCATACAATATTCAAAATTACAATATTTATAATTACAATATAATTATTCACTGGGAACAGAATCATTTTCTCCAGCCACCTTAATCTCCTTCTCCCTAGTCTTCTTCAATATTCACTTCAGGAGTATCTTCATCCTTCTCTTCAGTCCTCACTTCAGAAGTATCTTCATCCTTCTCGTATTCAGCTTCCTCTAGTTTCGACTCGAGTACAGCTCTGTTCAATTTACTTCCAGTCTAAAATACAGCCCTTTTAAATCAGAAAATTCTGCCATGTCGACATTCGAAAGATCTTTAGAATTAAATTAGAAAAAATCAAAAAATAAAGCCAACATGAACTTAAACAACAAATTTAAAACCTTTAATACCCTATATTTGCAACTTAAGATCTTAACAGTTCTTATTTTTGAAATATCTCTGATTACAAAAGGTTGCAAAGATAAGAGATTAGAAAATTTGAGTTTGTGGGATAAACTTAATTCCCAAGACTACAAATTAAGTAAATTTCACTAGGTTTAAATATTGTCCTACCGAACTCTTCCTTTCAGGTTTGGGATTTCCTGCAGAATTCTCCTTCAACTGAAGTCGAGACATAAACGGAGTCAATCCACTCTCTAAACAGAAATATTATTTTATTGAGATGGTAACCAACCCTTGTTCTAGGACGTTGTAAGCCATTTTTTCCTGTTTTTAGCCAACTTTGGACAAAGTTTGCGAATTTTGACTCGACAGAAGATACAAGAAGAAAAATCACACCGTTACATCTGATAATTAAGGCAAACTGTTAATATCCAATATCTTTGATCAGATATCTTAATATTGTCAAGTCTCCTAAAAACCCGAAAATCATGCCTACTTTTACTCAGAAATTCACAGGACATGAACAAACAAACCAGAATCTGTTGTTTAACTTGAGACTAGCTAAAACCAGAGAGTATGGTATAGAAGGGAGATACAACCGACGCGGTTCTTCCTACCATATGATTATGCATGCTTTGCAGACGGGTACTCCATTTGAATAAGAAATATTTGTCTGATGTACAATTCCCGCGCATACAATAACCTATTCTAAAAATTTCTTTTACAAATTGAGTACACGTAAAGAGTGCATAATCATATGGCAGGGCGAGCCGCGTCAGTTGCATCTCCCTTCTATTCCTTACTCCCTGGCTTAAGCCGGACCAAGCTAAAACTGGACCAAGCTGAAAAATCACAATACAGCTTCAAAGTTTTAAATTCCTCTAAAGAAGTTCCACCTTTAATTGGCAGATTTGTATTTATCAGTAGTGCTTGGGATCCAGATCCATTGGATCCGCAACATTTCAACTTCCTGGAACCAGACTCGCAAAATTATGCGGATCCAAGGTTCAAGATCAACCAATGCCAGCAAAAAAAAAATCCAATAATTTTCAAAAGACTAAAAAATTTCTTCTCTAAATTGTGCAAATTTCACATTGAAATGCTCTACTATCAACAGCTAAGAAAAAAGATGTGAACAAAATATAATATACCCACCGACAAGCTTAGCAGCAACAGCATTCATATCAACTCCAGCAGAACCCTCTTTTCCAGGAGCTTCCTTACTCTCAGCAGCATCAACTTCTACCTTAGCAGCTTCCTCACGTTTAGCTGCTTCCATCTCCTTCTTAGCAGCTTCGTCCGCCTTCCTTTTCTCAGCTTCTTTTTTCTCAAGAACAACACGCTCCTTCCGCTCCTATAAATGAACAATTAATATTGACGGAAAAGTTAAAAATAGTACATCAAATTTGAAATGGTTAGGTTCTACTTTTGTAGGAGGCCTTAGAATAACAGCCTATGAACGGGTTACTGCAATACATATACATCCCAGTTCTATATTAAATTAAGAATCTGGTAAATTAAGGATCCAACAAACCAGGCAAGAAAAAAAAAACCAAAAACTCGTATTTTACCCGTCAGTCAATGGTACCTAATATGACCATCCTAGGTTTTATGTCGACACAGAAGAAATAGGATTAAATGAATCATTTTAACCGACTAAGGATTGCGTCTACATGCAGGTGCAGTTAATTATGTCATCATACTTCTAAGGTCGATCTAACCATTTAATGTGGTAGTGTACTGTACTTTTCATAAGTAATGTACTAATTAATTATAAAAAAATAGGTTTGACAATAGTTTTTTTATAAGCGTAACTAAAGTTTTTTTAAACACAGAAATTTAATTTTTTAAGATTTAATTTATGAAAAGATGTAGCAGCAAGAAGTTTATAAAGGACTTCTCTGATAGTGATAATAATTTTCCTATATATACATTGTTTGTCCGTTTGTCCTGTCTGTGTTAGCATCCAATGGTCAGAACGGCTAAACTGATCGGGCCCAAATTTTGTCTGGCACATGTCCCCAGGGAAGGTTTGTATAACAATTTCAAAATTTTTGAAAATCCAATTTAATAAAATATCCGTTTATGTTTTTGTGCAAAGAGAAATGTTAATTTGAAATATATAAGCGCGGAGTGCCCTGAAAGCTTTTCAGACTTTTTGTATCCACTAACTTCAAAACGTCTGAAGCGATCGGGCCCAAAATTAGATTTTATTAACTCAAGTGCAGGTCCTTAGTCAGAATGAGTGAAAGATGAAGCATAAACTAAAGTCCAATTTCTTTGAGATCAACTTCTTACCTTAACACTGTCAACCGGGACCCAAATGGGAATATAATTCCCAACCTTGAACAGAGGAATCTTTAAATCCTCAACCAGACCCTTCAGCTCATCATCCGGAATAACCTTTAATTAATTTAATCTTAATAACGTACGTTAAAATATTAACACTAACAACACATCAATTAAAGAAATCTCCCCCCCCCCCTCCACTTCCCTTAAGACCTTTAACGCAAATTTTGTTTGTCATAAATATAGGAATCAACCAGAAGTTAATACATTGAAGTTATAAGCAAACATTAATCTTACGTTTTAGAGCCATGAGCTTGAAGTATGCACTCTACTTAATTTGAAGTTTACCTCTTCAGGATCGAATTCATCATAATCCAGTTCAGGATCGAGGATGATCGCAGGAGGAACATATTCATCATCTCTCTCTCGAGAAGACTCTTCCATATCCACCTAAATATTAAGCCCGTTTAACAAGGAGTAAAAGGACTAATGATCAAAATAGAACTCTTAATTTGTAGTATATCTAGATCAATGCTTGTTCTGAATCTTCATTAATTCTAAATTTAAAGTGCCTACATTGGATATCGTGATCAAGCGATTGGAGTTTTGAGGATGTCATGCACACAATCAGCGTTACAGGTAATTCAATTGTGTACTTGAATTATATTTAAAAATATTTATCAATAGATATTTCATTAAAGTTTTATCCAAAAAATTAAATTTTTTTTCGAGAAATCCGGCAACCAATGAAACCATGTTGTTTAAAGCTAATTAAAAATTATTGCACTGCTATTATAACTATCAGTTATTTTGGTTCGCAGTGAGAAACTTCAAGATGAGAAGACTTTATAGCACATCATCCCAAAAAAAAGTGCTAAAGGTAATTTTATGAAAAGTTTGTGTATGGTCTTATTTCAAAGGCCATTAGGATCAAATAAGCTTTGAACCAGAGCAGAAGTCAAAATTTTATTTTCATTTCAATTAAAAAATATTTTAGAAATATACAAATTTTTTGGGAGAAATTCCAGGCACCAATCAAATCTGTTCAGCACACGTGCTATAAGGTGCAGCTACAGGCAAGTTTATTATGAAATTCACAATAGTTTTACAAATAAAAATAACCTGAATATTCTGAACGAATTGAAGGTAGCTAAACGGAAGCCAGGTCTTGAATTCCTAAACAAAAATTAACTTAAAACTGTTAAACTTTTATACTTCATTATTTCTTATTAAATTTCTAGGTTGTCAAATGAATTTGAATTTATTTTCTATATTTTAAGAACCTTAATTGGAGCTTCAATAGTTATGATCTCGTCATTTTTCTTCTCAACATCATCTTCTGGTTTAGATATCACTATCTTCTCAGGGGTAGGCAGGCGGAGAGCACTGAATAAATTTTTATCAACTAAGACCTAGGGTGGGGTTTGATGGAAACAGAACATGAAAGGATCTGTCAGCCAAAATTTCAAAGGACCCTCAATGCCATTCCGTCCATTTCATCTTTGCAACCATACTTCCCCTGGAACCCACAAGCTTTGATTTCCCGATTTCATTCAGTATTGGAGTGTGAACTAATTTGAATGCCGCAAGTCTTTTATTTCTAAAGTTAAGTTAAGGAATAGAATATTCTCGTTTATAGATCTGAAAAAAAGATAAAATAAAGAAATCGGAAGTAAAAATATACCTCTGTCTATGCTTTCCTTCAAGAAGATCTTCAGGAATATCTTCCTCCGCCTCTTTCAGGAGTTCTTTCAGTTCATCAGAGAGATCTTCCTCATCCTCGTTCTCTTTAACAGCTGATTCTTCAGCTTTCTGATCACCCTCAGCAGCAGGTTCATCAATAGGATCAACACCTTTCTCGTCAACCTAAGCATAAAATCAAGAATTAAACAATGTGGTGGGAAGAAATATCAATAATGTTAAAAAAAAATTTGTGAGAAAGTTCCTAATAGCCTGAACACTCGCATCTAGTAATAAAAATCTCCATTAAAACCCCCGTTAAAAATCACACTACTTCATATCCGTACGTTCAACCCAAAACAATCCTTTTGATAACAATGGTTAAACCAGGAACCTGAGGAGCAGATTGCTCGTTATCATCCTCATATTCTTCTTCATCAGGAAGATAATAGTCATAATCTTTCTCTTCAACATACCACCTTAATGAGAATAAAAAAAAATAATCTATCATAAGCCAAGAACCGTATACTAAGCCTTGCTTACAGAAAATTGTTACGCAAAAACTTCCTTAAAGGGAGTGACCAGCTATGTAAGGTAGTTGAACTTAGTATGCAGTGTTATAGAAAACTTCTTTCGGATTCATTTGAGACATATTAAACTTTTTCAAGATCTGTAAATCCTGAGTTTGAGCACAAATTCGACGTTCAAGACTCCTACTTTGGGGGTGGATACGTTTTCAGAATTTGTTTTTTAATTGTTAAATGACAACGAAAAATAAGGTAAAAATTATACAGTAATCTAATTAGATGGTTAGGAACATATTTCTCATAAGAATTGTCAATAAGTCAATAAATCAATGCTTAAATCGATTATTTCGTTTGTTATTGAATTTCTCATCTTTGAATTTATTCGCAGATTTCTTCAAATGTCGTCTTTTCAATAACAATTCTAGAAAATCTGCGAAAATCTTTGTGAATGAGAAAATAGAAAGTAATAATTGAACAAGATTACTTATCTTCGATTAATTACATTAAGTCTGTATTTATTGTAGAACTTTTTTACATTTTATGTCGTCGTTATTTAATAATTTTAAAGAACTGATTCTGAAAACATTTCACTCCCTTTAAATCTAACAAATGTAACTGAGCCTTGCTTGCAGAAAATTGTTACGATAAAAACTATAAAACAGAAATTCCGATAAGCTCTCGACAGAAATTAAGATTAGCTTTCTCAAAGACAAGAATTAAGATGAGCTTACTTAAACAGAAATTCAGATAAGTTCTCGTAGACAGGAATTAAGATAGAGCTTACTTAAACAGGAATTAAGATAAGCTTTCTTGAAAACCAGGATATGCTGGGCGCCGCTCTAAATCCCATGTTTGATGTCCAAATATGACAAATGATACATCATTGGAAAGCTCTTGTGCTCTACTTTTAGAATCTGCAAAAAAATTTGCAAATTTGCAAAAATTAAATTTTTTATCGCAAAATCCAGTTATATAGTAAAAAGGTTTTTAAAAAAGTTTGTCCAAAGAAATAATACATTTTTGAAAAGCCCTTGACCATGCCATTTCAAATATGCAAAAAAATTTGCAAAATTTTAAGTAACCTGATTTTTAATCAAGAAAAACTAAAAATTAACAAATTTCCTTAGACAGGTTGTTTGCAAAAAATTTGCAATTTTTTTTCGCAAAACTTGTGCAATTCGTTTCCTTATGTCAAAGGCTTTCCAAAAAGCTAAATTTTATCAAAATCTCTCAAGTTGAAGTGGGTCAAAACAAAGATTTAGTTTGTTACAGGAAAAATCAGTCATTCAGGCAGTGTGCCTGAGGACTCTGGCAGTTAAAGCCCGGTTTTAGGCCTAAAGGGAGGGCTTTGGGTATGTAGGAAACGTCAAAAAATTTCAACAGCCTCAGACCAATACCAGACCTACAGGGGGGGGGTCAACTTGACCCCCCCCTCCCCAGCAGGAATAGGGTTAAACAGAAATTAAAATAAGCTTTCTCATACAGGAGTTAAGATAGAGCTTACTTAAAACAGAAATTAAGAGAAACTTTCTCATACAGGAATTAAGATAGAGCTTACTTAAAAAAAATAAGTTTTCTCATAGACAAGAATTAAGATAAAACTTACTTGTTTAAGAGGTATTCAGATAAAAGTTACTCGTGATTAAATTAAAGCTTACTTTGAAGACAGTTGGTAAGATAAGACAAAAATAAAAGAAGCTTACTTATGTACAAGTAAGCTTCTATCTTAATAGAAGTCTACTAGCATTAAAAAAAAACTTCTTGTATACAGAAAAGATGAAGCTTACTTGTATAGTATGATAAAAGGTCGGAAAATAAAACCTTTTATAAAAAAAGCCTTACTTGTCGATAGGTATGAAGTATCCTGTAGTTTCATCATATTCCTCTGGATATGAGATGGCACGGATCCAGTAAGGGAGCTCATCTTTCCTCAAATCATCCGCTCTTAAATAGATTATAACGGATAAAAAACCCTCAGGGTCCTCCCATAGGTTAAGGTTTAATTTAAGAACGCCTAAAAATGACTATTTACCTTTTCTTTGCTGCTTGTCTCTTGGAAGTGTTGCTGACGGAAGAGATGGTTGATGTGAGCCGAACCCTATTAGGTTCAGCGGGACCAATCTCATCATCAGATTCATATGCTCCAGATCCATAATCCTCATCCTCGCTACTCCTAAGAAGATTCATAAAATCCAAATCTAAAATACTCACGATTCATATCCTCCACACCCATAACTTCCTCAGTGCTCCTAGATACAGATTCATATACTCCAGATCCATAATCCCATAATCCTAATTCTCACTACTCCTAGATAGAGATTCATTTACTCCAGATCCATGATTCTCATCCGCACTATTTCTAAATATTCAGATACATAAACCACACTCACCACACCCTAACAGATTCATTGTTAATGTACAAAGTCATTTTTTACAGATTCAGCAAATGGTGCCGTGGAAAAAAAAAATTGTCATTTAAAACCTGTAATCTTCATCGACACTGGCAAATGCAGCTTTAGTTCTCCAAAACATCTTCCCATCATTCTTCACCTTTCCAACCTAAGAAACTGTCGTTAGTTCAAGTGATCTTTTTGAACTTATGAAGAAATATTAAAAACTATCTAATCATATTTCTTAAGTTGGCCGAATTTTTATTGAAACTTTCAAAACCTTCAAAATAAGAGCAATAAATATTGGCCAGCTTAAGCAATGCAAGATTTGGGTTTGGCCAGTGACGTGCAGTAAGTTTTTAATTCATTTGAGGCTTCACTTACAATTTGCAAAAAATTTAGAAAACCCTCAAATTAATACCTTTTACCCAGTAGAAAATATATTCATATAATTGACCAAAACGCTAACAATTTTTAAAAACCTCTAGGTTTAACAAATTATAATTTTTATCACCTTCAATGGTTCTACTTTGCCGCTAGGAGTAGTTCTAGCGCTACTTACTCCACTATCACGTCCCCCATGTGGACTTTTCTAGGTAGAAAGAAAAAAATAACATACGTGAAACTGTCCAATTGTGTGCTTTAAATAACAAAGATAGTTAAAAATATCTATCCAGTCAGAGCAATGTACTGAAGACAATAATAAAATTTGCTTTCAAATGATAATTAAAAAATGCATTGTCAACCCTATCCCGATTGGGCTATTTTTGCCAATTGATTAGAAAAGATTTTTAAAAGTTTCAAAAAATATGTCTAAACTGTTCTACAAAATAACGTTTTTATTTAAATTTATTTTCAAACGCTTTTTCTTTCTAGGCTTTTAAGGCGCTTCGCGCACATCTTCTATTTAAATTGTGAACATGTTATTTTTGTTTGCATTTTAAAAAGAAAAAATTTTTGCGGATTAAAAAAAAAATCGCGTATGTAAGAATTAATTTTTTTTACAAAATTAAAAACCTAACACATTTTTTCAAATTTTTATCCTTCATAACCTTTCCTGTGGTCACGTGATGTCCCACAAAAAAATTGGGCCCGATCGGTTCAGCCGTTTTGACGTTTATTGGATACAAACAGACAGACAAACAAACAGACAAGCAAAATTTATAGATATAAAATAAAGCCCTGAAGCTTTTTTAACAGAAAAAATGATAAAATGATCTATTTAAAAATTTTGTACCAAATCTCGCATATAAAAGTTTAGTAGTAATTTTAACAAAGTATAAATTTCTCGAGACAGGAACATCAGACAAAACTCTTATAGGTCTCGATCTTGGGTTTTAGCCTATACCCACTTTCATTTTTCATTTCCAGTCGCTTTAAAGTTTTAGTAAAACTTACAACTTCAGATTCTGAGTCATCCATAGAATCCGACATTTCAGAGAGATAGGATTCACTATTACGAGGATTATAGTTAGCGCCTGAACTCATTGCAACAGACATTCTGTTCCTTCGATTCTTAGAAACAGCAAACTCCTGAAATATCGTCCTCTTGCTACATATTTCCAAAAAACAGCAATTTCTTGAAATTTCTGAAATTTATGTCATCAAACAAGCGGTAATTTCTTAGAGAAAGATTTTTGGACCTGTCTTAGAGAACAAATTTTGATCCTTCTCCATGCTCTCCTTTTGTTTCAATTCTGCCCTCGATTTCAAGAGTAATTATCTCAAAGTTAATTATATTCATTTTATTTCTTCATCCCGAGGGNAGGGGGGGGGGTCCATAATCATATACTTGGACGGACCCCAAATATGAGAGTGAAGTATACTTCAAGAAATACAAATAAGACAACATGACAACTAAGGACAATAAAAATATCACTTCAAAATAAGGACAACTTTTAAACTTTGACAAGGACAACATCCTATAAATATGCGAACACAAGGTCGAACGAAAACTGCTTTTTAAACAAATCTGGAGGAAAAAAAAAACAATGATAACAGAGTGTACTGTGAGTGTACGCAATTAGAGACCGGTTTTATAATCAGTAGGCAGTGAACTCAGTGAACTGTGCCTAATCTTTAAGAATACACATCTCAGGGGCAACTAAATTCTTAATCCAGGGGCTTTTTTCCTCGACAAAGGGGGGGGAAGTAATTGTAGTGAAATGAGAAAATAAAATTTGTCAATATTCTCACTCCACTGAAACGGTCTTTATTCTTATTTAAAGGTTTTACCACTCAATCCATCTTTTAAAATTTCTAATGCCACCAATCTGAATCCTCCCCCCCCCACTCATATTGACAAACAGTAATTTGTGTCCTCAATTCAAAAATATCCTTGAGGTAGAGATGGAATATAAATTGCAGCCACACACACATGTCATCCAACCACAATTTAAGTCAATTTTAAAATTTATCAACAGAGCAAAGTATTTCAATTAATGCTAATATCTACCATTATCAAGTTTATGAAAAATTTACCTCATATTCCTTGAGAACCATCACATTCTTCCCAACCGCTGAGAATCCAGGCATAGTCTCTTTTGTGTCAACATAATAGGCAACAAGATCATGTAGACCAACAGTGTCTCCAGTCAAGGTAGTCAACCATAGTCCATCCCTGGAATTAATTATACTTAATTGTTCCATGGGCAAAAAGCAACATTACTCCCAATAAAAAGCTTAAAGCTTAATCTCTATTCTCTCTGCAGATAAACTTGGTCTAGCATAAACATCTCAGGAGATACCAATTTATGTATTAATTGCAGAAACCAACCAGCCAATCAGAAGCTAAGAAATTCAGCACACAATCAAAGAGCTCTCAATGGTCAGAACCCACCAGGGATATCCAAAAGAGAATTAAATAGGAAGTGTTCAGAGCTGAAAACTTTAGAATGGTGGATATCGGGATTAATTGGCTTAATCCACTCTTTTTCTTAATTTCGAGATTAAATATTGCTTGTTCTCCACTAATTTTTAATCTCCAGATTAATTATCCGATCAGGATTAAAGATATCTAATTCTAAAGTTTTCAGCTCTGAATGGATAAATATTTCTGATCAGGATTAAGGGTGCCAAAACATAAGTTTTCAGCTCTGGAGCTCTCATAAAATGTTGATAGTGTAAGGAGTTTAGATTTCAGGGGCATATTCAGTTATTTTTCCAGGGGGGGCTTAATTATTTTCTTTCCAGGTGAGGCTCAGCGTCAAAATATTTCACTGGTCCAGGGGGGCTTGACCCCCGGCCCATAGCCCCTCTTTAAAACGCCTTTAGAGTTTAATTACCTCTTATTATTCTCTTTGCTCCAGCCAGGAACAAAAACCTTGTCCTTAGAATCTTCGCGCACTGATATGACTGCACCATTCTTACGAATACTTACAACCTGTACAAGGGTCAAGATTAATTTTCATTTTGTCTACCATAGAATTAGTATGGATAGGGGAAAACTAGTTACTCCTGGATAATTGTTGTTAGCAGTGTCAAGAATTCAAAGTGAACAGACTTTGTACCTCATACTGCAACTTGATTAATATGCATTTTAAATTCTTTTCGAGTCAGCCACAACAGGATCTTAGCTGTGGGTCAGCTACAAATCATGAAAAAAAATGGTACCTGACCAATCATCATGCTGCTACTAGGCTGCCTAAGCTTCCTTCCTTCAGAATGCTGGGTTACAGGTTTGGGAAATCCAATTGGTGTGGAGTTAAAATCAGTCTTGGAACAGTAGTGCTTTGGAGCAGGCTTCTTGCCACACCAAACCAAGACAGCAAACCAATCACACTTGTCATCAACAGGTCCAGATCCCTTTCCAACCTAAGCATCAAGATTCAATACAGAAGGCCCGAGCATTATTTATGAGCATTATTTATGATAATTCTTTATTCATTTCCAGATAAAATAAATTCTACTTACGGTTGAGAAACAGGCCTTGCAACACTTAAATGGCTACATAAAACATCATAAACACGAGGCATATTCAGGGGAGGGGGCAATGGGGGCCAAGCCCCCCCCCCTGGACCAGTGAAATCTTATTTCTAGGGGTTTTCAGGCCCCAACAGGTGCTGAGCCCCCTGGAAAGAGAAAAAAATTTAAGCACCCCCTGGACAAATTCCTGAATACACCCCTGATTATAAATCACATAATGTAGGGGATTTTGTCTATTCTTGAATTTAACATACCTCAATTTTAAATTATTGAATAAAAAATATTTCAAATTTGTATTACCATGCACAGAAAACTTCAAAAGTTTAGATGTACACGGTTCAGTACTGGATCAGTGTTCAAAATTCACAGCAAAGTAATAACCGTTCTTATTAGTTTGAGTTTAAAACATTTAACATGAATTTACATTTAACATGAATTTACCTGATAAGCATCAAAGTACATTGCTGGAAGTCGCAAAGGGTCTCCTGTATATTGCCAGCCATCTCTGTACAATCCCTTGGCACAGAACAAAGCTTTCTGCCCACTACCAAACTTCAGGAATCCATATTGGTTGTTTACCATAGACACAATCACTCCGGTCATGTTAGTCATAACCTACACAAACAAAGTTAAAAATGTCTCCTAAGCCAACAGGTTAAAATTGTTTTAAGATAATTAAATTACTTTTTTCACTACCTTTAGTCCTGGTGGCTTGGAAATGGAAGCAAGATTGTTAGAATGCTGCTCAAAGTGGAATTGCTTCTGCTGGTTGAAGAAAGCGGACACTAATCTGGATCTGAAGAATGAATATTATAAGATCATTAAAACCCAGTTAGCCAAAATTATGCATATTGACCATCCCTAATAAACTTCATAGGGGGTGGGGGGTAAGGTAACTAATCCCCTTACCAAATGTTACATAATTTAAGAGTTCAAAAACAATAAACTAACCTGACTCCTGGCACACAAAGTCTGATTGACTCATGGAAAGGTTCAGTGACTTCATAGTATGTAGGATCAAAGAAATACACTCCAAACTCATCAACCTGATAACAAACAATAGATTTTAGAACTAAAATTAGGCATTTAACAATTGAACTTAAATTATAATGCTGAAAAATCAAATTTAGCTACCTTGTGGGTGAAATATGCATCTAATCCAAACTGAACAAGATAATTCAGTTTACGCTTAGCAGTCTCTTTAGAGTAAACCTCAAGAAATTCAACCTAAGGACAAAACAAAGATAATTCCCACATTCTTCTCCAGTTAAAATTCAAATTTTTAGAGAAACACGTTTCAGATTTCCAATGGCACCCTAAAAACCTTTGTCAGTCACCCCTTTAAAGTAGCAGGTCAAAGAAAAACATGTCTGGTCACCTTTAAATTACCTGTTGCTTGGATATATGAAACTTCTCAGGATACTTGTTGAGAAGGTAGGGCAGAAGCTGCTGGTCAGCTGGCTGATCAGCGTAGAACTTACGTTTAGCCATATACCAGGCTGCTGCATTAGCAGGCATGATGTTGTAAGGAAACACCTAAAATTTTCACAGCAAGTAAAAAATCTTTTAAAGCTAATATTTTTGCTAATGCAGAAAAGCACAAAACAATCTTTCATAAAAATTAAGTTCCAAAACATGCTCTAAATACAATTTTATGTAACCCTCAAATTAAATGGCTACATTCTGAAAAGAAATATAAGAATAACTCTGCAAGATGAAGTTAAGGTTTCTTCACACTTGCACATGTGAATCTGCCATCCAAAGTAAGCTTAAGAATTCTGATAAACTGAAGCAGGACAACCAATGGTTTATTAGATGAACAATAGCACATACCTTGAGAAGATCCCATTCCAGGTTTCGGAGAGACATTTTCTTGACACCATGAAGAGAAGCTGAGGTTGATATAAATTCAATCAAACTTTGTTCAGGTGACATCTCCTTTTTTCCTGAACAGAACAGCTAAATAACATTTCAGAGATAAAGTTGCAAATAAATAGCAGTTTATCTTCTTAATGGCATGCACATTTTTGCTGCAGGAACACATATGAATAATTTAGAATAGAAATCTTATTCAAGCTTTAAACCACGTCGATATTTTATAACGATTATTGATAATATTAAGATTCAATGGGAGGGTGCCAATTTGAATCTGACAACCCCCTTTATAAATATGAGTAGCTCACTCAGAAAACTTCTGGGTGTCCCAACAAACATAGAAACGAGAATCTTAAATTGATATGAATAATAAGTAATAATTATGCATTAAAAAAATTAAAGTCATATGAGCTTTCCAAAATGTGGTCAGCCTTCTTTGAATCTAAGACAAAACAGAAGTAGTCATTAATTGAGACACCCTGTCAACATCCTTTACATCAAATATACTAACCTAGAACCGGATCTGGCTTGGTAGGCCTGAAGGCCGGCCAAGCAGGTTCCATTTTACTAGCTTTTGCAACATTTACAGCTTCAGCCATTTTGTCTTAAACTGACAACTCGTAATTTATCTAGTTAATTTGTAATAGAGTTAATTCATAGTTTAACTACCAATTACAGTTTAATTTATAGTTACTAGAAATTCAAGGCGCTTCGCGCCCTTCTTTCTAGCCTTAGAGGGCGCTGCGCGCCCATCTTCTAAATTAGTTGTGAACATGTTCTCTTTGTGTACATCGTAAAACTAAACAAAAATAATTCGCGGATTTTTACAAAAAATTTCGCGGATTTTCAAAATTTTAAAAAATTTAATGACGATCGAATTTTGATAGAGACAAATATTTGAAATTTTGATGATTCATAAACCTTCCCTGGGCTCCCTAGATGTCCCACAAAAAATTTGGGCCCGATCGGTTCAGCCGTTTTGACGTTTATTGGATACAAACAAACAAACAGACAAACAAACAAACAGACAAGCCAAATTTATATATAGAAGTTAAGCCGGAAGCAAGCTGTGCCTAGAGAGGGAGGGAACCCCCAGCAGCAAGAGCCTACGCTGCAAGGTAACAAGCCTCCGCTATACAGAATAGTTTCATTAAAACTCTTGATTTATAAACATGCAGTAAAGAATCATATTTTTTTGAATTAGTGGCATAAAAAGTTCATCTAAGATCAGAAGTATTTATAAATTATTATAGAATGCCTAGTTAAGTAATTAAAAAACATTTTACACAGAAAGGAAAACATTGAAAATTTCTGAAAACAATTGAAATTGATAATCTTTGATTTAAGCAATACTTTTGTGAAATTGTTATCAGATTATCAGATTAAGAGCAAATAAATTTCACTTTGGCAAATAATAAAAGATACTGCCTAAATCATTAGAAACAAAATTAACTTAGTTCAGTTCAAAGATAAATTTTCAAATAGCCCCCTCACTACGTAAGAAATGTTTTATTGTAAAACATAAATCTTAAAATCACTTTGAGAGTCAATATAAGTTACAAAACCTGACAATCAATAAACATTATAAATCGTAAGTAAAATTCTTGTACCACTGTTAAAATAGAAATAATTACATGTAAAAGCAAGATGTTATGAAAACTGTGCTGTATAGCGGAGGCTCTTACTTACTGCCAGAGGCTCTATCTGCCCAGCAAGTCTGGGAGGCTCGTGTGCATGACAGAGGCTCATAGCATGTTGGGTTCCCTCCCTCGCCTAGTTCAAACTAAGGATATTAGTAAAAAGCCGTTCACAGGAATTAGTCAAATAAGGCTTAACTATTTTTAACTTTCCAGGGAGGGATGGGGGGGGGGTAGGCCCCGCCCCTAAATATATTCTTTAACTAGAAAGGAATGTCTCCCTTCAGTAATTTGACAATATGGTAATATTAATTTTAGTATATAGACAGCATCGATATTTTGACAAATATTTAAGGTTTTCCTCTCTGAAATAAAAATTTTCTTAATTTCACAAACTTTTAAAGACAGGTTACAAAATGCTGGAGCCTTTTGATCGCTTAGTACTTGGGTATATCCAAGTCCAAAAACCTGACATTTAAAGTAATACCCGAGCCCGTTCTCTCCATAGAAAGTGGTCACGTAGTTCACGTCCTTGGGGGACGATATGTTGGCCGCTAGATGTCTCATGCTAAATTCTTATCCGATAAGTTCTCCGTACATTTGACGACCAATGGCGACGTCAAGTTATCGACCAATGTAGTTCATGGAAGGAACGGCTTCCGGTTGATTCCCCTAACTATAAAAACACCAAAAAAACTATCATCAATACGCAGCTCCCACCTCCTTCCTAATGGTAACAGCTCCTTATAGAAATACGAATGAATGAATTGAATTTAATGGAATACAGGGCAATTTGTTTACATGAGATGAAGAATTACTCTGAATAACATTAGCTAACTGATTTGTTATTGTTTACAAATAAATAAACAAAAGTAGGAAGACGTACAAATTATTTAAACTCAAACAATTAAATTTTTATATTATTTTTTATTCATTTATTTTAATCAAGTCTGATCACAAATAAACTTTTTTTGCGTTTAAATCTTAAAATTAAATCACAAAATGGTATTTTTAATAAGACTATAAAAAAAAACAGATAAAACATTAAAATAAAATTTTGCGATAAAGAATTATCAAGTTTGCTATAGGATGCATTTAGTATACACTCTTGTAGGGGCATAGAAAGAGAGGGGGAAGAGTTTCGAGCCCGCCCCCCCTGGACAAATTTAAAAATGCACCCTGCTCCTTCGCACTTAAAATTATTAAGAAGCGAGAATTGACAATTGTAGTTGAACTGGGTGAGCAGTGTTGAACAAATTCAATGTGGCAGAGAGTGCATGGTACAGAAGAAGTTAAACTAATTTTTACAATTAAATCAGATTTCAGAGCGTTAACAAATGCTATAATATATTACAACTTTTTCTGTTAAACAACATGCATAATGTTTCTTTGTAGGGGCGTATATTAGAATTCGTACAGTGCAATGGGGGGGGGGGGCCTTTTTTTCACTTTCCAGTTTTTGGACTGCGGAGCCCCATATCCCCCCCTCCCCCAGTCTTGTATACGCCCCTGGATCAATGGCTTCTACGTAACAGGCCTGCTGTTTCTCTAGTGCATTTAATAATAATAATATAGTACAATGAAAATGTAAGCTGGACAATTGGACGTACAGGATAATAAGGATTAATTAGGATTAAAAACTACAGTTTACAATGTACACTGTACACTAACAAGTATACAGCATATAAATATATGTTCAAAAAGAACTTTACAGTGCAGCTCAGATCGCAAGCATAATGTACATAAATGAACATGTTCATGCGTTCAAGTACAATTTATTAAAGTTTGTGTACAATAAATAAGGGGATGAAAGAAAATTCTACAAAACTATCACTTTCCCTTATTCTCGCACACAGGTAATAATATATATAAATAGTTAAATTAACAATGATGGATGTTCAATGTTCAATTTTCATTATTATTATTCATTTTAGCTTTAATCACAAATCTAGTTAGTTTACAGAAACAATCATAAACAGTACAGTGCAGTACAGTACAGTACATTACAGTACAGTACAGTACAGTACAGTACAGTACAGTACAGTACAGTACAGTACAGTACGTACCGTACAGTACAGTACAATACAATAAAATACAGCACTGTACAGTACAGTACAGTATACCCCATACACTACACATCGCACTACAGTACAAGTTGTAGTACAGTACAATACCGTTCTGTTTTTAAACCGCCGATGGCGATGACCAATTAAGAAAAACATCAAAGTATTGTCACTTACGTAAGTTTTTTTTAAAGTTTTGGTCCTTTTTAAGTGCTAGATTATATATTAGAAATTGAGCTTGATTATATACTACAGGTTTACTACAGGAACTACAGGCTTCCTTTGATAAACTACAAATATATAATAGTTAAATTAAATTTTATTCACAATGAGCATTGAGCAGTGTGAAATGACATACAGTCTGTTACACTAAAAGTGAATTGATTTTTTCTTACATTTTGTTTTATTGTTTTTATTTTTGAATTTGTATTGTGCGCAAAGACTTTAAATGTTTAATTGTAGATAAGTTTTTAATTGTTAAAAAAAAACTAAATACTTAAATTATCTTTGCAGGGTTTACGTACTGTACGATGTGCATTTTACATGGATATTAGAAGCTCTACGCGTTCTGTACATATCAGCTAATATTCAACTACGAGAACCAGGCCTAAAATCCCATGTTTTATGTTTACCTACAAACATCACTTTGGGAGTTTTGGAATACAAGGACTTAATCTTGGAATACGAGGACTTAATCTTTGAATACAATAACTTAGTCTTTGAATACAAGGACTTAATCTTGGAATAAAAGGACTGACTTTTGGAATTCAAGGACTTAATCTTGGAATACGAGGACTGAATCTTAGAAAACAAGTACTTAATCTTGGAATACATGACTTAATCTTGGAATATAAGGACTTAATCTTGGAATGCAAGGACTTAATCTTGGAATGCAAGGACTGAATCTCGGAATACAAGGACTTAATCTTGGAATACAAGTACTTAATCTTGGAATACAAGACTTAATCTTGGAATACAAGGAATTAATCTTGGAAAACAAAAACTTAATCTTGGAAAACAAGGAATTCATCTTGGAAGCCGAGGACTTAATCTTGGATTTTAAGGACTTAATCTTAGAATACAAGGACTTAATCTTAAAATACAAGGACTTAATCTAATAAACAGTTTTCAGTATTTATATCAAGCAGCCTGTAAGCTTTGTCAGCAATTTTCTCTGCCCAGTCAGCTGTTTTCCAGATTTTCCTATCAGCTGTTGTGCAGATTTTCCTATCAGCTGTTTTCCAGATTTTCCTATCAGCTGTTTTCCGGATTTTCCTATCAGCTGTTTTCCAGATTTTCCTATCAGCTGTTTTCCAGATTTTCCTGTTAGTTGTGTTCGCAGATTTTTTCTCAGTTGTTAACACAGATTTTCCATGAAAAAGCCTCCTTAAAGGTTTTGATTGTAGCAAGGCCTGCAAATTTGAGGGATGACGTTTAAGATATGATCTACTGATCCTTGCGTTCTCTGAAACAACAAAAACAATTCAATCCGTCCATTTTAATTTGGAATCTATAAAGGCTTGTTAATAAGATGTCTGAAAATGCAGACATCATTTTTACATTCAAAGATATCCAAACATCTTTTCCAGACATTTTGACGTGCAGATATATGCTGACATCTGGACATTTTAACATTTTGAAAGCATGACATCAAAGAATTTGACTCAGACATTTTGACACTCGGATATTTTTACACCAGGACATCTTGACATCCAGACATTTTTACATCAGGATTTCTTGACATCCTGACATTTTTACATTAGGATATCTTGACATAATGACATTTTTACACCAGGACATCTTGACATCCTGACATTTTAACATCAGGATATCTTGACATAATGACATTTCACACCAGGACATCTTGACATCCTGACATTTTTACATCTGGACATCTTGACATCAATTGACATCCTGGCATTTTTATATCAGAACATCTTGACATAATGGCATGTTTACACCAGGACATCTTGACATCCTGACATTTTTTCATCTTGACATCTTGACATCTTGACATCCTGACATTTTTACATCAGGACATCTTGACATAATGACATGTTTACACCAGGACATCTTGACATCCTGACATTTTTACATCAGGACATCTTGACATCCTGACATTTTTACATCAGGATATCTTGACATCCTGACATTTTTGCACCAGGACATCTTGACATCCTGACATTTTTTCATCAGGTCATCTTGACATCTTGACATCTTGACATCCTGACATTTTCACATCAGAACAATTTGTTACCTTGATATATTGACATGAAAAATTTTAAATGTTACCTTATATTGTTTTGGGCATCTACGGATTCTGTTTTTAATTCTTTCCGCTGAGATTTGATCAAATAAGCATTATAGAAGAACCTTAAATAGAAGTTTTAATAATCATTTAAAAATATTTCCAAATAATGTTAAAACATATTGATGCATATTTTAACGAGGAAAAGGTATTTGGTAACATTTGAAGGTATAAAGTATTCTGGATACTAGTCTTATTCTTATCATTATATATATATATTATGCTTGTCTGTTTGTTTGTAACCAAAAAATGTCGAAACGGCCAAACCGATCGGGCCCCAGCTAGAGAAGGTTTACGGAAGATCAGAATTACAAAAAAATGTTTCCAAAAGTTCTTATTTTACATTTTTTTAGGTCGTCATTAAAATCTCAACTTTTGTGGGTATCCTGGGGTAACATAGGCTAAAAATTCGTTTTTTGTTAAAAAATGGACATTTAAAAAATATTTCTTTTTAATTCCACGGGGAACGCCGGGCACTTCAGCTACTATATTATTATTCCGAAAATATTAACTTTCTCGGTAGAGCAGAAAAGCATGAAAAATTCAAGAAAAATTCGCAAAGCGAAGTGGTTTGTGCAATGAAAAGTTTATACAGAGAGTTCCATATCATATTAGATTCATCTCCAAGCTTCAACGCCATAATACGCACATAATACTAAAAAAACTGGTATTTTCTGCAAGAAAAGTTTGAAATTAGCCTTACAACATGTTTTTTGTAATGATTCATTCTTTTTAAATTTTCTGATTTGTCCCATAAATCTTAATTTAGATCTATAAACGATCAAAAATGATGTGGGAAAAATATCTTCTATATATCAGAATATATACCAACTATCTAAAACTTTGTTACAGGAACTCATAGAGAAAGGAAACGAAGAGGTAAAGCTTACCTCAGATGTA
Source organism: Eurytemora carolleeae (assembly GCF_000591075.1). Taxonomy (NCBI): domain Eukaryota; kingdom Metazoa; phylum Arthropoda; class Copepoda; order Calanoida; family Temoridae; genus Eurytemora; species Eurytemora carolleeae. The sequence goes on along the minus strand of NW_019396571.1, from coordinate 55,137 downwards.
TACAACCAACCTCCATCTTAATTGATATAAAGAGGTCGGTTGTGTACATTACGATGTTTACGTATCAAGCACTGTACACTTGTATGTGTGATCGTATTACTTAAGGGCCGAGGGTGGTAAAATGTAGATAATTAAGCAAATATAATTATATATTACCGTGAAGTCTCCCAACCTGTAAGTCTATAGCCATGCACAATGTTTTGGTATTTTGAAAAAACTCACATTTTTACAAGAAGAATTGTTTGAGCATTTTTTCACAATGTAATATTTGTCATACTTTCTTAAACATAAACAAACAACTGAACTGTAATGTACTGTAGTATACAAGCCTGTGTGTACAATCCATATTAAGTGTCTATCTAATTATCTTTAGAAATATTCAATTATCGACATTTTACCACCCCCAAAAAAATACAATCACTCTCCAAGTGTACAGTACATCTGAAGTAAGCTTTACCTCTTCGTTTCCTTTCTCTATGCCGGAGCCCGTTCTCTCCATAATAATGTTTAAACAGTGGTCGTGCTGTTCACGTACTTTGGGGGACGACAGTTTGGCCGCTAGATGTCTCTCGTAAGAACTATCTATCTATCAGATAAGAATTTTGCGTGAGACACCTAGCGGCCAAACTATCGTCCCCTAAAGTACGTGAACAACACGGCCACTGTTTAAACATTATTATGGAGAGAACGGGCTCTGAACTATATATCCGGCCAAGTTTATGTACCTGGCAAAGAGTACAAAGTAGCTTGTGTACATAATCAGAGACAGTTTCAAGTTATTATCACTCACTCCACATTCAACTCCTAGAAATTAGGATTATTTTGTCGTAAACCAATTGATCAATGTTATGTACATTGTACATGTTTATTGTATACTGTTTTCTAAATCACAAGTAATTCACGAATTTTTTTTTATAAAATCCGCAAAAGTTTTGTTGTGTTTTTGTATTACAATATACGAAGAGAACATGTTCACAATTGAAACAGAAGATGGCCGCAAAGCGCCCTAAAAGCCTAGTTATATGTATATTTATTTATCTACAGATGGAAGTAAAGAAAACCAAGTTTCATGTATGAAGTAAACCAGTTTTCAGCATAATAATATTTTTGTTAAAAATACTCTTTCATATGGTAAAACTTTCATTTTCTATTTCTGGAATACATTTTTTCACATTAAAAAAAGACCTCGAAATGTAAAGTGCGACTCAAGATAAAAGATTTCTAAAAAATAGCACAGGGATACTAATCAAACTATGGAAGAAAAAGACGACTGTTAGACTCAATTAATGGTTTTAATTAATCAACTACACTGATCAGATTGCTAAATAGCAACATCAACTATACAGAACAAATTGCTAAATAGCAACATCAACTACAGAGAACAGATTGCTAAATAGCAACATCAACTACACAGAACAGATTGATAAATAGCAACATCAACTACAGAGAATAAATTGCTAAATAGCAACATCAACTACACAGAACAGATTGCTAAATAGCAACATCAACTACACAGATCAGATTGCTAAATAGCAACATCAACTAAACAGAACAAATTGCTAAATAGCAACATCAACTACACAAATCAGATTGCTAAATAGCAACATCAACTACACAGAACAGATTGATAAATAGCAACATCAACTACACAGAACAGATTGATAAACTGTTGTCTTTCACTTTCACAGTTTTATGAGTCTCACTGTATCATTTATCAACAAAATAAAAGGGATGTTTTGCCTGCAATGCCAGAATAAAATTTTATATTTGTGGTACAAAAAAAGTTGTACAAAATACAATCTGAAATAACTTTGTCGGAATATTGTTGAATGTACATTGTACAATGACAATGTATGTACATTGTACAACTGTACCAATGACAATGTATGTACATTGTACAACTGTACCAATTACAATATATGTACATTGTACAACTGTAGAAATGACAATGTATGTACATTGTACAACTGTACCAATGACAATATATGTACATTGTACGACTGTACCAATGACAATGTATGTACATTGTACAACTGTACCAATTACAATATATGTACATTGTACAACTGTAGAAATGACAATTGATGTACATTGTACAACTGTACCAATGACAATATATGTACATTGTACGACTGTACCAACGACAATGTATGTACATTGTACAACTGTACCAATGACAATGTATGTACATTGTACAACTGTACCAATTACAATATATGTACATTGTACAACTGTACCAATGACAATATATGTACATTGTACGACTGTACCAACGACAATGTATGTACATTGTACAACTGTACCAATGACAATGTATGTACATTGTACAACTGTACCAATTACAATATATGTACATTGTACAACTGTAGAAATTACAATTGATGTACATTGTACAACTGTACCAATGACAATATATGTACATTGTACGACTGTACCAACGACAATGTATGTTCATTGTACAGTACATACCGTTCTGTTTATACTGGAAGGCCAGGAAGTTAACTGTACACCCAATGACCATCTGTAGAAGTTGAAGACTAGTAATCAGCATAGCAATACAACGAGGAACCCGAACCCTAAAATTAAACAATGTTTAAATCATCAGAAAAATTTGAGTTTTTACTTTTAACTTCGATAGATTCGTTACCGATCAAAGACTCCAAAACCAAGCGATCGTTTAAAAAAAGGACTGGTATAGTTTGGTTTTAGCACCATCGTTAACAATCATTTTACAAAGAACATCGGAATAAGAATCGTATTGCGATATTACAAGATGAATGAGAAAAAAATTTGACATTTCATATTTTAACTATTTGCAGAGCTTGTAAGAATATAATTAAACTATATAATCAGCAATTACACATATTTTATCTTTAATCAGCTAATTAATCAAATTAATTTAAATTCAAGGCATTCTTTTGCAAGCAATTCTTGCAAACCACAATGGATTTTTAATCAATATTGTTGTAAACTTGTAACTGAACTCAATCGATAAAATCATAAGTAATGTTTGGTATTTCTCTTTGCTTAATTGTTCTGAGTTCCGGGCACATTTACCAGTTTTTCCTTTCGTAAACTTTTTCAATTAAAAACATTAAAAAAAAATGTTGTGACAAGGTTTGCAGACAAAAAAAGGTATTTTCTTGCATTGACTATTACCACTTCAAAAAAATCTGTATTCAAAAAGCCGTGAAATCGTTGTCGTCTTCGTTATTTCTTTTTATTAAAAAATATCGCTGAAGGTTTTTTATTTGTTACTAAATTCTAGTGACGTGGCAAAATATTTTTTTTTTAAAGCGAAAGAATTTCCTCTGATTTCTGGTTACCACTGCAGTACTGTACAGTTCACCACTGCAGTACTGTACAGTTTGAATCTGTTTACCACTGCAGTACTGTACAGTTTACCACTGCAGTACTGTACAGTTTGAATCTATGTAAGAAAAAAAGGAAAAAAAGTTTCAGGAACAAAAAAATTAAAACTTTGGTTAAAAGTCCCAATTTTCTTAAGTCCTAGGAAATAAAGTCTTGAGTTTTAGATTCCTGGGACTTTTTTCTATAAAATAATATGGGGGCTGCCAATAAAGTCTCAGAAAATAAAATCACAGGAATTAAAAAAAAACAAGAAAAAAGTCCTAAATGGAAATAAGGTCAAATCTAAAACGTTTTCATAAAAAGGGCTTTTTGGCGGTTACCGTACAGTTTACCTAAGAGCCTTGCATGCGTAGTAACTGTACATGATTGAGTGTACAATATAGTTCATGACAATGAACCAACGGGCTGGAGCAGTGTACTCAGTGTAGCTGTACCAGGCATACAACAGTACAGTTACATGGTGATACCTAGATACATTAATAGTATTAATATAAAAATATTATTTCTCATAATTTTAGTCAACGACAACCATTGAATGCGTGTTATTATTTAATCTAACACAACTATCTTTATTTGTAATTTGCCAAGTCTATCTGTCTGTTTGTCAAATTGTATCCAATAAACGTCAAAACGGCTGAACCGATCGGGACCAAATTCAAGTGAGACCTCANACAAACAAACAAACAAACAGACAGACACCCAAACAGACAAGCCAAATTTATATATAGACAAAGAGAATATGCTTACAGATAGAGCCACAATTAGAAGATATGGGCGCGAAGCACCTTAAAAGTCTAGAACTGTAAATATTCTTAACTTATCATATTTCAAATTTTATACAAAACTAGGCTACCCATGAGTGTCAGCCCATCTGGTCCAACCGTTTGGCCGGTCAGAGGGAACATATATATGAATGTCTTGTTTTATAATATAGAATCAAGTTATAATTTTAAAAAGTCCAATGAGCATGAGACACGTCAATTGTGCAGTGTAAACAGACCCATTTAACTAAATTAGTGATTCAACAAGTGTTTAGTAAAAATATTAGCCTTGTAAAAACATCAAATACACTTAAATATTGCTGTAATGTCGTCTTCATGTTCCACAGTTTTCTTATTATCACTGCATTATTATTATTATTATTGTATTATAATATATCTATAAACCAGCACTCACCAATGCAAGAATATCAGCTGTTGTTTTCTGAATACAATAAACACTGTGTCACCCAGTTCCGGGACCTATATAATTATAAATACGACATTCAGAAAAAATAAAAAAAAAACCTTAAGAATCCTTATTTACGCCCCTGAGTCTCAAAACCAGGATATGATTCAAAAGTGCAACATGAGCTGAAATGCGGTAATTGTTAATCTTCAAAAATGAAAACAAGAATCATCAAAAACTAATTCTTACACATAATTATTAGTTAAAAGTTGACACTTCTTGTTTCAATAAATAGTTTCAGCCATTTCTGATAAATGTTTGATGCAGTTTTGTATAACTCGGCTGGGATTTAAAGATATATACGCTTGAAAAAGATAACTTTGCAGATTTGGGCCAAGTGTTAGTTTTGGAACTAATTTCCCCTGAAATAAGAAAGTATATAATAAATAAATATAATATGCGTTGCAAACAGAATTTGAAATCTAAAAAAAAATCTTTAAAAAAATATTTTTAACCTTCGAGAGAACAAACATCCAGGTCCAGAAACCACATACGCGGTTTTGTACAAACATCAAATACACTTAAATATTGCTGTAATGTCGTCTTCATGTTCCACAGTTTTCTTATTATCACTGCATTATTATTATTATTATTGTATTATAATATATCTATAAACCAGCACTCACCAATGCAAGAATATCAGCTGTTGTTTTCTGAATACAATAAACACTGTGTCACCCAGTTCCGGGACCTATATAATTATAAATACGACATTCAGAAAACTCCCAATTTTCTGTTATATTAAAGAAATATATCACTCTACACCTCTTTTTCCTCTTAGAGTAAAAATATTTTATATGTTACTTGTCAGTATGTATTTAATATATATTTAACAGTAATAATAGACTAAAATAAATCCAGTTTTTATTTACAGATCTTTGTAGTTAATGTAAAATGAATAACTATAATGAAGGATATAAAACAAGGTGAAAGCTGAAAGGTAAGAAATGAAGCCTTTATTTGACAGAGTTTGTAAATGCCAGAAATGAGTGGAAAATTCAAATCAAACCTAAACCAACCCAAATATTTGATATACATCATGATATTTTCCCAGGGGGGGGTATAAAAAATAACCCCCCCCCCTAAAGAATCCTTATTTACGCCCCTGAGTAATTGTCTCAAATCCAGGATGTGATTCAAAAACGCGACATGAGCTGAAATGCGGTAATTGTTTCAAAATAGGGATATCTTCCAAAATGAAAACAAGAATCATAAAAAACGAATTCTTACAGTTTTAGCCATTTCTGATAAATGTATGATTTAGTTTTGTATAACTCGGCTTGGATTTAAAGATGTACATACTTGAAAAAGATAACTTTGCAGATTTGGGCCAAGTGTTAGTTTTGGAACTAATTTTCCATGGATTGGGAAAGTATAAAATAAATAAATATAGTATGTGTTACAAACAGAAATTGAAATCTAAAAAAAAAATCTAAAAAAAATAGTTTTTACCTTCGAGAGAACAAACATCCAGTTGTTTAACCAAAAACTATAAAAAGTTTGTTTAACCAAAAACTGTTAAAAGTTTGTTTAACAAAAAACTATAAAAAGTTCGTTTAACAAAAAACTATAAAAAGTTTGTTTAACCAAAAACTATAAAAAGTTTGTTGAAATGTATAAAAGATAAGTTAACAATGTACATTCCTTGATGCTCCCATAATACTGAAAACTGCAAGCATTATATTCCAAGCAGTTAGCAGGCCACGTAGCTCAAATCCAGGCCTACAATATAATACAATACAATACAATACAATACAATACAATACAATACAATACAATACAATACAATACAATACAATACAATACAATACAATACAATACAATATAATACAATACAATACAATACAAAACAATACAATAAAATACAATACAATACAATTTATGAAATAAAACAAGACATTCGTATATATATGTTCCCTATAGCCGGCCAAACGGATGGACCGAATTGGCTTACATTTGTTGTGGACACTCATGGGTAACGACGGACCTCAGCTAGTACAATATAATACAATACAATACAATACTAAATAATATATACAAAGTTGTAATCTTTGTGATATGATTATAAAACGCATAAAATAATAAAATGCAATAGAATTTAATAAAATTGATTATTTTAGAATAGGATAGAAACGAGCAAAGAATACAAGAAAAAAATAGAATCGACTATACTTGAATCCCAATATTTTATATTTCATCAAAAGCTAAAAGAAAATTTAAAAGTTTCTTTAGTTTTCCCTGCAGAAGCCTTGTATTGGTATAATGTTGCAAAATGTCCGCAATAAAGAATGAAATGTCTCTAACACTCGCTGTGTATCCAGTAAGCTTCAAACCACTGCAGTACAATTTCAAATAATAATAGTACATTCCTTGTATGCTGTATTTTATATAGAAAATAAGTTCTAGGTGAGAATAAACGGGTTAGCCAGGAAGCATTACGGGATCAAAATTTTGGACATTTTATTTTTTTAATTCTGAAATATTCTGAATTGTTTACCTTGATTCTACATGCAATAGAAGAAAGGAAAGTTGAAGTGATTTTGTACTGGGGAGAAAAGATAACTTTGTGATGTATTTTTTAATCAAAGGAATTGAGTCTTTGTCACAAACTCTGATTTTCTAATATCTATATCTTTGCAACCCAATGCCGTAGACCTTTGATATTTAAAACTATGAATTCTGTTAGATGAAAGAATTCAAGTTTGAAATATCAAAGGTTTACACCATCAGGTGGAAAAAGATCAAGAGCTATTTCGACTTAATTTCCGACATGAATTTCGACTTAATTTCCGACATAAATTTCGACTTGATTTACGACGTAAATTTCGACTTAATTTCCGACATAAATTTCGACTTAATTTCCGACATGAATTTCGACTTAATTTCCGACATAAATTTCGACTTAATTTCCGACATAAATTTCGACTT
>NW_019396571.1:43064-47185 GCF_000591075.1 Eurytemora carolleeae | reverse complement strand
TGTCTAGATATCAGGGCTAGGTTTATTCAGAGCTGTCTAGATATCAGGGCTAGGTTTATTCAGAGCTGTCTAGATATCAGGGCTAGGTTTATTTAACCCCATGAGCAATAGAAGAACTCATTCTTTAGCCCCAGAGAGATTATCCGATTTGTAATCACAAACCTCGACCCACGCAAGAGCTGTCTAGATATCAGGGCTAGGTTTATTTAACCCCATGAGCAATAGAAGAACTCATTCTTTAGCCCCAGAGAGATTATCCGATTTGTAATCAATCAAACCTCGACCCACGCATAACCTGTGTACATTTGAATATTCAAGCTGGGCCAACCTTTGAGGTCCTAGTTTGGACTCTACCCACTCTCCACTAAAAATTCATTATATCTTCGGTCAGAGTCCTGCAAATCACTGCAGTGAACACCGAAAACTTGGTTGAGGGTGTACCGCCAGTTTACAATCACTAAAGCGCGGCAGACCTGAGCTGTGAGTCCCATGGAAATATTTGTTTAAATTAACCGACCTCTCATTGGCCGAATCTCAAAAGAGATCAGTTAATCTAATGAGCTTAAACCATTCCGCTCATTTAAAAGTTATCCTCTCAAAATAATTTTTTTTAAAGATAAAAAGGCCTTTCACTTTTGTTGTTTTGATGTGAGAAAGGAATATATAATAATATATTGGCACTCAACCACGGGGAATAGAACGAGGAAAAAAGAAACAAAAAACTATTTGTTTATATACAAATATATATATATATATATATAGAAAAGAAGAAATGGAAAAGTTAAGTAATAAATAGTTAGTGTCTGTTGTGTATAATATATACTAAGCTCCGTGTGTTCAAAAATTTCCGATTTTTACTTTTCAGCATCAACTGCATATTGTCCTATAAACTGCATAGAGTCCTATCAACTGCATATTGTCCTATCAACTGCATATTGTCCTATCAACTGCATATTGTCCTATCAACTGCATATTGTCCTATCAACTGCATATTGTCCTATCAACTGCATATTGTCCTATCAACTGCATAGTGTCCTATCAACTGCATATTGTCCTATCAACTGCATATTGTCCTATCAACTGCATAGTGTCCTATCAACTGCATATTGTCCTATCAACTGTATATTGTACTATCAACTGCATATTGTCCTATCAACTGTATATTGTCCTATCAACTGAATATTGTCCTGCAACTGATCTATGAATCATCTTTTTATCAAAACTGTTCAACCATTATTAATTTTTAAATTTTTATCAGACAAAATAATTTTTGGATTGGATGTAAATAAACAGTGTGGAACTGCTGGTTCTTCTATATAATGTTAATTATGTTGTGCAATGCCAAGAAACTGGCCTCTTCTAATTTACATCCAATCATGAACTGCAGTCCAATCCAACACTCATAGATTAATAGAAAGGACAATATAGATCAGATCCAACACAAAAAAGATTAATAGATAGGACAATATAGATCAGATCCAACATCCATAGAATAATAGATAGGACTGTTTAGATCCAGATACACTCATAGATTACTAGATAGGACAATATATAGATACAATCCAATAATCATAGATTAATAGATAGGACAGTATAGATCCAGATACACTCATAGATTAATAGATAGGACAATATAGATCCATATACACTCATAGATTAATAGATAGGACAATATAGATCCATATACACTCATAGATTAATAGATATGACAATAAATATCCAATCCAACACTCATAGATTAATAGATAGGACAATATAGATCAGATCCAACATTCATAGATTAATAGAAAGGACAATATAGATCCATATACGCTCCTAGATTAATAGATAGGACAAAATAGATCCATATATATACTCCTAGATTAATAGATAGGATAATATAGATCCATATACACTCATAGATTAATAGATAGGACAAACTCATAGATTAATAGATAGGACAATATAGATCCATATACACTCATAGATTAATAGATAGGACAAAATAGATCCATATATACTCCTAGATTAATAGATAGGATAATATAGATCCATATACACTCATAGATTAATAGATAGGACAATATAGATCAGATCCAACATAAATAGATTAATAGAAAGGACAATATAGATCCATATATACTCCTAGATTAATAGATAGGACAATAAATATCCAATCCAACACTCATAGATTAATAGATAGGACAATATATATCAGATCCAACATCCATAGAATAATAGATAGGATAATATAGATCCATATACACTCATAGATTAATAGATAGGACAATATAGATCCATATACACTCATAGATTAAGAGATATGACAATAAATATCCAATCCAACACTCATAGATTTATAGATAGGACAATATAGATCCATATACACTCATAGATTAATAGATAGGACAAAATAGATCCATATACACTCCTAGATTAATAGATAGGATAATATAGATCCATATACACTCATAGATAGATAGGACAATATAGATCCATATACACTCATAGATTAAGAGATAGGACAATATAGATCAGATCCAACATAAATAGATTAATAGAAAGGACAATATAGATCCATATACACTCCTAGATTAATAGATAGGACAATTTAGATCCATATACACTCATAGATTTATAGACAGGACAATATAGATCCATATACACTCATAGATTTATAGACAGGACAATAAATATCCAATCCATCACTCATAGATTAAGAGATAGGACAATAAATATCCAATTCAACACTCATAGATTAAGAGATAGGACAATAAATATCCAATCCAACACTCATAGATTAATAGATAGGACAAAAAGGAGAATCATACGCTACAATACAACCATAAATTGATTGATTGGATTTTATATACTTTGTCTTGAAGGTAGAACTCTTGTTTGTTTTTGTTTTAGACTTTTTTCTTTTCCCGTTTTCTTTTCTGACAGAAGCAAGGAACAAATGTCTGAGACTGCAGATGCACAGCAGTCTGAATCAATGTGACCCTACTACCTTAACTTTTCCCTTCCTTTTATATTAATATTACTTTATGCAGTTTATCGTGATTGCTATAATGAATATCCTACAAGGAAGTATTTTTAAATTGAGGAAATTCGGTTTCTGCCGGTGGAAATACAGTGCACCGAATTTTGCAGGGTTTCGAATAATTTTACCGTTGTTGGTCACAATTATCATCATGCAAGATTTCCATCAAGAAATAACCTTTCCGCAGGAATGATCTCACGTTCAAAAAAGGGTAAAACCAAGGAGAATTGAATATAAGGAGGGTGCGATAGGGTTTCCGTACACTTTGCTGTGACGTTTTTGTTTTATATACTTTGTCTTGAAGGTAGAACTCTTGTTTGTTTTTGTTTTAGACTTTTTTCTTTTCCCGTTTTCTTTTCTGACAGAAGCAAGGAACAAGTGTCTGAGACTGCAGATGCACACAATGTTCGCAGTTTTTTTTGATCAACTCTTGAATTTCGATCAATTGGGTTTCGATCATCTGGTATTCTAATGAATTGAATACGATTATTATGTACTTAACTTATATAATGATATTTTCTTGGATATTTCTTGGACACTTAAACCAGCATGGTTGAGTGTGATTTAATCAGTTATCCAAAGGTTGCAAGCTCTAGTGTAAAATTCGATCAGCATTTTGCCAATTATTTCTTTTAAATAAAAGCTAGAAAGGTTATAAAATGTTCATGTCTATGGCTACAAAAAAATCATAGCTGAGGAGTGAGGAAAAATGAGAAGCCAAGACGTAGCGACACCTTAAGTCGACCAGATCTGGAAACATGAATGCAACTTTTAACAGCAGTCTGAATCAATGTGACCCTAATACCTTAGAGAACTTAACTTTTCCCTTCCTTTTATATTAATATTACTTTATGCAGTTTATCGTGATTGCTACAGGGGTCAATATAATTCCCTTTTCAATCCCATTTGGGATTGACAAATTTGAAAGAAATGGGGGCAAATTCTTTAATTGGGGGCAAATTTTTTTTATATGATAATTTAAAAAAAAATTGGGGGCATTTTTTTTAAAAATTGGGGGCATTTTTTTCAAATTGGGGGCAATGGGGGCAAATGTGTTAGTGGAATTTGAAAAAAAAATTTTAACTGGGGGCATTTTTTT
>NW_019396571.1:0-42571 GCF_000591075.1 Eurytemora carolleeae | reverse complement strand
AAAATCTTAAACTTAAATCACGTGACCAGAACTATCACCAATGGCAGAGCAGTATACTGATCACGTGTCTCTGCCTGTATCACGTGACCACTTTACTGCACTGTCATTGGTGGATTTTCTGGTCAAGCAATTCGGACGTGTAAATAATATTATGAATTAAATCTATTAAAAATAGAAATAACAAATATAAAATTAGAATTGGAGTAAACCTAAGTAATAATTAGCTTTCTCGGGGATATTATCGTTTTCAGATTGGTTGCTTATTTGCTGAATTTGATCTATTTAAACCCACTACTTTTATACAAAATTGTATATATATTAATTTTCGTATAAATTTGACACAGTTGTAAATCAATTTCTCGAGATAGGAACATCAGATAAAACTTTCATGGGTCGCGATCGAGAGCTAAAGTGATTAGCTTTCAGTCTATACCCCCTTTCATTTTTCCTTTACTGTCCCTTTAAATTGAGTTTTAGTTTTTTTCTACTATATGAATTTTGTTTCTAATTCCTGCTGACGTAAAATAATTTCGATGAAATAATTTAAAAATCAATCTTTTAAACCCAAAACGAAACTTTTACCAAACAAAGCGTCTATCTACAATAATAATCTCTATAGTTTCTAGTTCTGGTCGGGGGGTGGCCATTGGGACACTTATTAGTACAATATTTCTCTTTGTGTGTACAAAAAAGTTAATCAATGTTGATTGTCAACTAATAAATATACATTGTATTATGAGAATACTGTATAGATAGAAGGACATACATTAATATAAATGCAATTATATAAACTTTCGAGAAAAAACTCAGCGGTAGTAGAGACTCATACGATACATAGTTCAGTAAAAGAAATTGTATTTTTTCTTTTCTAAACAAAAATGGATTCTACCTCAGAAATCATATTTTTTAGGTAAATATTTTTGCCCTCAACCGCTGGGTTTTAAGCTTCTACATTTATGAAAATATGTTTTTACAGTGATTGAAGACAAAAATGTTATTTAAACAAGGTGTTATTTTTACAAATATATAATATTTTTGTTTCTATTTTTTTCTATTGGTTGAAGACATAACATTTTTTAGAAGAATTTATTTTCATTTCTTAATTTTAACCGCAAAGTATCTAAACTTATATGTCACAAGTGCTCTTTCAACTACTAACGCTGTATTTGTTTTCTCCAAAGAATATAGCATTGATTTAAATACTAAACTGTAAGGTAGAGTCACATATATTAATCAAATATAATTTAAACTGCCTTTTATTCGATTACATACAGTGAAACCCTTAATAACGAATACATCGAAAGAATTCATCAAATGTTGTATTCTTCACTTTCTGATAATGGAATGTTGCAGATATTTAGTTTTTTAATTAAATGATTATATGGAACTCTTTAAAACTGTTCCCGCATATTCATGGCTATTTATTTATTTTCGCAAATACTGAAATTTACGTCATATAGTATAAAACTCATTGAAAAATTGTCAAGACGACATTTGATAAATTCTTCCGATGTATTCGTTATTAAGGGTTTCACTGTATTATATAAAATAACAAAATACGCGGATTTGTTAGTGGATTTCCAAAAATAAATTTAAGAATTAAGTTATTTAAAGCACTTTTAGCAAGTTAATAAGTGAGTGAGAAAACAAACCTGTTTGCCATATAAGCCTGTCCTCCGAATATAAGAAGCATATAAATACTACTCGCGTAAGCACAAACTGCTCGCCAATTCTCTTGCATCCATGTTTTAACATCAGTGTGCTCGAAATCCTAAATTCAACAAAAAAAAATGTATTTTCTGAAATTGTTACTTTTTTAGAGGATATGCGTACAGCAAAGTGAAAAAAAAAATATTTAAAGGGACCGTAAGCAAAATTTCAAGTGACCCTTCATTTAAAGAGGGGTATATTTGATTCACAACCGTACCATTTAAACCTTTAAAGGAAAATATATTAAAGGAAAGATAATGGAACAAAAAAAGTTGTTATTATCATTATTTTTATGTTATTATTATTATCATTATTATTATTATTATTATTATTATTATTATTATTATTATTATTATTATTATTATTATTATTATTATTATTATTATTATTATTATTATTATTATTATTATTATTATTATTATTATTATTATTATTATTATTATTATTATTATTATTATTATTATTATTATTATTATTATTATTATTATTATTATNTGGGGACTTGTGAGTTGTGGTCATGACATTATATATTATTAAAGTTATAAATGATGGTAAAAAAGTACGTGTAGAGTGCAGACACTGTTAGGACTCAAGGGTTGGACGCTGTTATTTTTAAACATAAAATCTTTTGGTTCAAAAAAACTTCTCTAAAAAATCTGAACCCTTTATCCGATCAAAAATTTGGAAAATATTATAGTTGTTCTAGATTCAGAAGTGTTAAATTTTGATAATTTTTGTTAATTTTCTTTTCTGTAGTATAAAAGCGCAAGTCACTTTTGTAGAGAAACCACAACGGAATATAATTAGTTTTCATTATTATAGACATTGATATTCATACTTGATCAGACAACATCAATAATATCTATTATTTTTCATCATCATTGAATTCAAATTTTTAAAATAAATTCCTACACATTTCTTTAAAATTCGTCAAATGCCGATTTAGCAATGAATTTCTGTTTTGGAGAAGAATCGAATGTTACAGAAACAGAAGAGAAAAAATAACTTATCTATTTTCAGATTTAAAATCTACTTTTTCTTTCTTTGACATTTGTTTAAAACAGAATAACTGTTATATTTCTCGTCCGGGTTTTAAACTTATTTTTGAAAAATAAATTCTTTTTTTTAAAGAATAGAAACGTCCAACAGGTAGGAAATGAATCCTGACATGTTTGTTCTAAAACTAGTTTAACAAAATTTCGAATTAAAAAAAATTTATTTTGAAAAAAATTCAAATTTTTTATAGCATTTGTTACCCGGCCCGGTATACTTAAGGGTTCCCAAAGAAATGTCAGCCAATTCGGTCCAGCTGGTATAGCTATCATATATAGATAGAATTGAGGAAAACTTGTAATAATGGATGATATATGTTACAAGCTTCATGAAGCAAAGATGCCAAACGGACCAATGCTTATAATCAACAATATCTTAGACACATTTACTGAAACTATTCGAATCAGAAGAGTTTTTATTATTATTTTCATCTATCTAAAATCGGTTACTCCAAAAATTGATTCGCAATATTAAAAAACATTCCCTTCTTTTCCCTTGTATTTTGACGGAAAACATAATAAACCACACACAAAATGTTTATGTAAAAAGATAGGAGAAAATTGGATTAGACAGTGGCATCGCCTAATTATTAGTTATACACTTTCCTTATACATTAATATTTACATGTATACATCATATGTATATATATGTATATTCAATATTCATATATATGTATATTCAATATTCATATATATATACATCATATGAAAATTTAACACTTTTCAAGTAGAAGAAACGAATATATTGTCACAAACATAATTTATCATATGGAGCTATAAAGGCTACCGTTGCCTCTAAACTTCCACTTTACCCCCCCTTCCCTTGACTTTCCACAACAATTTTAATCTTTACATAGGTATGCAGTGTTATCTTGAATATCCAAAAAAATGCAGAACTATTAAAATATTAAATATTGCATGTATTCAATATTAAAGATATACGAGGTATTGACAGGTAAAAAGGCATGAATAATTTTTTCGTGTGTGTTTAATAAATAATTGTTACTGTATTCTTTTTGAAAAAGAATTCAACCAAAATATTAATCTATTTTAATAGACAAAAAGTAGACAAACATTATCTTAATATTGACAAATAGTAGACAAACATTATCTTAATATTGAAAAATAGTAGACAAACATTATCTTAATATTGACAAATACTAGACAAACATTATCTTAATATTGACAAATAGTAGACAAACATTATCTTAATATTGACAAATACTAGACAAAAGTTTATTTTAATAGACAACCATTGAATTAATTAGACAAATATTTAACTTATTTGATAAACATAAACTGATCCGAATTGTCTAATAAAAAAGTTTTTCTTTTAAATATTAAAAAAAACTAATGGAAAAAACTTACGGGGATTCAGTCCATCGACATTTTCACTCTGCTTGTGAGTTGTATTTATTAAAAACTACAATTAAAGAAAAACAATCTTTTTCTCTTTTTATTTCGACATTGCCAAAATATTCCACTATTTTAAGAATTTTAGGTCAATCACTTGAAAATGTAAAACATTTTACTAAATTTGTGGAAACTAGAAAATGAATTTGAAAGAATATCTGACCGGCAAGCTAGTGTATAGTACGTACGGACTCAATTTATAATTTAGACGTTTATTTATGAGTTTTTCTAATGCTTCATATAAGAGAAATGCGCAAGTCACTTTCACCAGAGAAAACGCAAATGAAAACAAATAGTTTAACAGTTTATAAACAGCCTCATCAATTTTTAAAACAGGGTGGACTTTGAAGTGTCACAACGCCTTTTTTACCGCACTGACTCAGTTATGCTTGTCTGCATCACTTTACATGTACATTTAAGCACAGTACTGTAAAGCACTTGGTGTTAGGTTTGGTTTTTTAAAAAGTAATTGGCAAAATTCTCATCGATTTTTGCTTGGGAATTTGAGACCTTTAAATCACAGTGAGGGTACCGCGTTCTAAATCGGCCATTACCATCTTTGCATGGAGGATCACATGAAATTAAGCTTATTCATTACGCTTGTAAAAATGATAATTTTCACTTGTGGTTTAATTGTACCTATCAAAAATGTTTTTTTTTTTTTTTTTTTTTTTTTGCAGCAAGACAAGAAAAGAAATTAACAAAATTTATCTCTTTCAAAAAAGGAGAATAAACTATCTATATTGGAGAAATTTTTTTGGAAATAAACTTTGAATATTAGATTTAATTATTTAACTTGTATATAAAATCTATGGAAGGTAAAGAATCACTAAAACTTATAAAATAAAAATAAAATAAATAAAAAAAAAACTTTTGGTTCCGTTAAAGCTTTCTTTTATAATCATAACACAATCAAAGTTTTTACTGAAATCAGTTAAAGACACATTTAAATCAGTTAAGGTATACTTTAAAATCAGTCAAGTATAGGCTAAAATCGGCTACAGTATACTCAAAAATCGGCCACAGTACACTCTAAAATCGGCTACAGTACACTCTAAAATCGGCTACAGTACACTCTAAAATTAGTTAAAGTACACTCTAAAATTAGTTAAAGTACGTTTACACTAAATTTCAAATAAAGTACACTCTAAAATCAGTTAAAGAAGAAATCCTAAATCAGTTAAAGTAACTGTAAAATCAGTTAAAGTACACTAAAATCTGTTAAAATCTCCAATATTCTAACCCTAAAACTCTGCTAGTGACTCATGCCGGTTAAAACGAACATAGCCAGAAGTACAGCAAGTTGACCCATGTCTAGCGTGGCAGCTAGCCTATGATCTCTAACTGAACCTATTCCCCTGGACGGATATATCCCTGGATATCTCCAGTTTGTATCCTGAACTGTTTAAAAGTATCCCTGGGTATCAAATGTAACTCTATACTCTTGTTACTGTATGAGCGAAGGACGGTGCTCTACTGCCTGCACTGGGATCAATACAAGGAAAGCCGGGACTTTCCGTGGTCCCCCCCCCCCCCGGCATATCCATTCATTATTCTTTAAACCATCATCCTTACATTACCCATCATTCCATTCTTCATTCATCATTCATTTGTACATTCATGCTTCAAGCTTCCATCCTACATTCTTTCTTTACCTTACCAGCCTTAATAATAAATCTTCCATCTGTTCCATCTTTCTCGTCATTATCCATCATCCTTTAGCCCGCCATCCTTCATTTTTCAATCTTCCATCATCCATTATTCATCCTCTACTTATCCTTTAACCGTTCTATATCCGTTTATTCCTGATACGTTCAATTATTCATCTTAATCCATTTAAACTATAAGTCACAATCAATTTAATCGTTCTTGTTTTGTGTTGTTACGTTACGTTTTTTAACAAGATTTTTTTTATTATTTATAAATCTGTCCAAAAATTGATACCTTTAGTTTAACGGTTATTTGGTGGGGCTTTTTATAGACAGACATTTAATGGAAAAAGAAAAACATATTTCAGAGATAGGAGATTTCAAATATATTTCACAAATAGGACATTTCAGAGATAACATATTTCAGAGATAGGAGATTTCAAATACATTTTACAAATAGGACATTTCAGAGATAACATATTCCAGAGATAGAAGATTTCAAAAAAATTTGACATTTCAAAGATAGGCCATTTCAAATATGCATCAGCTTTTGTTTCTTTACTTGGATTTGAAGGGGAAGGGGAAGTTGGCAAGAAAAAACATCTTCACGACTAAATTCTGGGGGAGGGGACAAATTTGTTAAATTGGGATAAATAAGCTTAAAAGAGGGCAATGCAATTTTTAAGAGGGGTAGGGACTAGGGGGATATATTTCTAATAGGGGATATTGTACTTCTTGAATTATAACGGTTTTTTTTTATTTTGCTAAATATGGTATGGAAACCGCCCTAAAGTGTATCCGAACTAATATTTGTGTAGTTAAAAAAATATCGCATATGTTTAACTTCTGGTTAAACGTACGTAATTATTAATAAACTTTGATCCCGGCCCTGAGGCCAATTGTGTAGTGAACAAACGAGCATTTTTTTTAAAGGAACTTTAAAATTAATTTAAAGTAAGACTCAGGGGGGATGATAGTTCTCATAACTGTGTGCTCAGTTAGCTGTACTGTACACTTACAACTGTTTACTAATATTGATATTGGTATTTTTATTGACGAAAACCTTACTTTTGACTATCACGTCAAATCTACTTTGAATAAAATCTCTAAATCATTATTTACTCTGAATAAAGTAAAGAATTCCTTGTCTTCTACCGCTCTTAAAAGTTTATACTACGCTTTAATTCATCCATATTTTCTTTATTGTCTGCCTGTGATTAGATGTTCAAATCAAAAAAATATAAACATGTTAGCTCTAAAACAAAAGCGGTGTATTCGTATTATTTGCAAAGCTAGTTACAATGCTCATACTGCAACTGTTTCATTCATTAAAAATCCTACCTCTTGCTTATCTTATTTTACAACAGAAGCTTATTTTTATGCACTCTATTGAATATTGCTATGCACCATCTTCATTTATAGATAACAAAACCTTTCCTAAGAACAGTCAAATTGATGTTCATCCTTATCAATATCCACTTAGAAATATCAATGATCTTTTTACTCCTGGAGTTCGCAATGAATTTCTTACTAGATTTCCATTTTACTCCTTTCCCATTTGTTGGAATACTTTTGATCCTACATTTCAGTCAATAAGCAATAAGAACGCTTTTAAATACTCAGTTAAACAGCATCTGTTGGAAAGATTATAAAACTTTGTTTGTAATAAACTTTTCTGTTATACCTGCTCTAGAATTTGTTGAGTAAATTTTGGTGTACAGATTGTAAAGGGTGGAGGTTTTATCTAGTTATTAACGATCTCATCATCTTAACTCATATATATAGATTTCAGTTAATCATATATTCAGAATTGATACATTGTAATTTGTAAGGTTATGTATTCATTGGAGTCCAGATTGTCCTAATTAATATTTACAAATCATAGTTGAAGCTAAGAGGTCCCTGTTCTCCTCTATCCAATCCTCCTGCCCTACCTAAACCATCCACCACCACACCGTCAATTCCGTATCTATAATTTTTCTTTCTTTTATTATCGAGCAACTGGGGAACTGATATGAAAACAGCTACAGCTATAGCAGTTCTCCAGACGCAGAACATTAATCAGTTGACAATTAATCTACCACTTGTAATAATGATTTATCAATGTTTCTGCGTAAATAAATAATATTTGATTTGATTTGATTTGATACTATAGGTTAGGTCCAGGGGGGATGATAGTTCTCATAACTGTGTGCTCAGTTAGCTGTACTGTACATTACAGCTGTTTATTAATATTGATATACTATAGGTTAGGTCCAGGGGGGATGATAGTTCTCATAACTGTGTGCTCAGTTAGCTGTACTGTACACTTACAACTGTTTACTAATATTGATATACTATAGGTTAGGTCCAGGGGGGATAATAGTTCTCTACCTGTGTGCTCAGTTAGCTGTGCTGTACACTTACAACTGTTTACTAATATTGATATACTATAGGTTAGGTCCAGGGGGGATAATAGTTCTCTACCTGTGTGCTCAGTTAGCTGTTGTTGAAAATATATATCAAACTATATAAAATGAACAATTCAAATTATGAGAAGTGCCCGCCTGAATCATTTTAGGAATTTGAACGCACTGTATATCATGTTTGTATAATGTCCAATACAAATTAACACGACGGAACCTTTTTAGTCGAACTTTTTTGTGATCGAAACCTAGCTCTTTTGATCCCAGAGAAGCTTTTTGTTGCAGATTTTACTATTTTCGATTTTTCAAATATTTTAAAATCTGCAAAATTCTATTTAAAAGGGGCGCGAATGACCTTGAGGAAGGTTAAAATATTCTTCAAATCATGTTTAATTTTATTACAATGATTCTAAAATTCGGGGGAAAAGCATAAACAAATTCTTTTGCAACTAGCTCTAGAACTCAAGGAAGTAAATACACCATACAAGGGAGCACCAAGGGGGTTGTCCCCCCCCCCCATAAAAAAATCTTGAAACCTTGTTTTTATGAAATTCATTTTAAAAGTTTATAGAAATAAGAATGAAGGAGGGATATGTCCGACTCACACCGGTGCCCTTTCTTCTTCGGTCAGATGTGTGTAGGGTACCGTAGTGAATCTTGTCAGATAAATGTGTGTAGGGTACCGTAGTGAATCCTGTCAGATAAATGTGTGTAGGGTACCGTAGTGAATCCTGTCAGATAAATGTGTGTAGGATACCATGGTAAATCTTGTCAGATAAATGTGCGTAGGGTACCTTAGTGAATCCTGTCAGATAAATGTGTGTAGGGTACCATAGTGAATCCTGTCAGATAAATGTGTGTAGGGTACCGTAGTGAATCTTGTCAGATAAATGTGTGTAGGATTCCATAGTGAATCTTGTCAGATAAATGTGTGTAGGGTACCGTAGTGAATCCTGTCAGATAAATGTGTGTAGGGTACCGTAGTGAATCTTGTCAGATAAATGTGTGTAGGGTACCATAGTGAATCTTGTCAGATAAATGTGTGTAGGGTACCATAGTGAATCTTGTCAGATAAATGTGTGTAGGGTACCGTAGTGAATCTTGTCAGATAAATGTGTGTAGGGTACCATAGTGAATCCTGTCAGATAAATGTGTGTAGGGTACCGTACTGAATCTTGTCAGATAAATGTGTGTAGGTGTGGTATCTGGGAACCACAAATACGTGCAATAAATGGTATCTAAAATCTACACTTAATAAGATTTATACAAGTACTTAAACCTGTTTATATCTATCATGTGTGTAACCTGTTGACGTTTAAGGGGCGCTAACCACCTTTAACTTTAGGGTGCTTTTTTGTTTTTCAACTTTTAGATGTTTATGAGTAAAACTTTTGTCGTACATATGCGTAAAATGAAATGACTTTTTCTTTAAATATTAACCTATAACTAGGTCATTTTATGAGTATCAAATTTGTTTGAATTATTCCATAAACATTCAGAATACGAATATATTGGAATTGTATAATATCCGCTCTTTAATTCCCATTAATCTCATCGATTCCGCATGCATGATGTCATAGTAATTTGCATAATTTTAAACTTTGGACTTAAAATGTACAAATTATCATCACCACGTCCACAACTAGTGCAATATAAAAAGTACAAATATTTTATGTAAGTATAAGCGTTATGTGTACACTGTACAGGGTTACCCTACAGGATGAGACTTTAAAGACCACCTGAAACTCATCATGACGTTATTTCTAGGTTATATACAGTCTTCTGCCTCCCATTTAATTTTTTAATGACTTATATAATAATTTGGCCCAGAAAGAAACTAGTTGACAAGTTTACATTTACAGGAAATTGAAAATTTAAATAAATTTTGAAGTCTCATCCTTTGAGGGTAACGAGGGAAGGAACCCCTAGATGCCATGAGCCCCTGCTATGCAGACACGAGCCTCACAGATTTTCAAGGCAGACCGAGCCTACACTATGAAGAAATGATTATGCGCAATACATCAAGATGTGCCTGTGTAAAAACGGAGGTTTTTAAAAACTGTTTTAAAAAGTTTAAATAATTGGAGTTTCTCAAAGATGAGAAGTATTTATCTAGTGTTAAGACAGAACTTGTTCTGATCAGGAAGATATCGGGCGTCTGACAAGTTTATATAAGTGCACTATTTGCTGAAAAAACGAAATTATTTGTATTGCCTTAATTATTGAGACTAAGTTCTAGCCATGCTTCCTCCCCGGAACCACTGGACAGTGGACACACAAGAAATATACAATAACCCAAAACTCTACACCTTGATTGATTGATTGAAATCTTCAGCTTCAGAGCGTCCCATATCATTGGATTATCTCCAAGCTTCAGTGTCAAAATACTCGCATAACATTTGAAAAACCTGGTATTTCTGCAAACAAATTTTTTTAGTAGCCCATACATTTTTAAATGATTCATTCGTTTTTAATTTTCTGGTCAGTTCGACGAACTGATCTGTCCTTTGAATTACGTTCTGTGGTTTGAGAAATAAAAAAATGTGCATACAAGGTTTAATATCACAAACATTGTTTTAAGCTTGGATGAGAATTGGCTTTACTGAATTCTATATCTCATCAGAGTCACTCAGAAACCCTGGAACTTCTGTATGCAACTTGTCTAGTCTTGGAACAATTCTTATCATAATTCAATTTGATATAAAAGCCCCATCCTGTATCTTTACTTTCAAAGAAAATACCCTGAACACTGTAGATACAATATCCAATATCAAATAAAGATTTCATCAGTATTGAGTTTCCATGAAAACCCATTATCATATCCTTTTATAATTATTGAACATTGATATTCAACATGAAGGAAGGGGGGGGGCTGTCACGGAAGTCCAATGAAAAATAATTTGCAGGGCTCAAAGAAAATTTGACGGTTGGAAGCCCATTTTGAGGGGCTCAGGACGGCCCAGATCCCCCCTCTCTAAAAAAACAGATAGGGCTGCGATAATCGTCTTTTATAAAGATAAAAATCTAAATGTTTGCCTTCCCTTAAATTATTATACATTATGGTACTTATCAGAGAATTTTTTTTCAAATAGACAACAAATTTGAAATAAAAAAATGTTATTGAAACCTCCGGGGTCGGGGTTAAATAGCAACAAAATTCTGAAAAAAATGAAAAGTTGCAAAAAAGCTTTATTTTTAAATGTTGCAACTTTTTTGTTTTTAAAAAATGTCAAATCTTTAACCAACTTTTAAACAAGATACAAGGAAACCCATAAGGGATGATCCTGTAATTCTTTAAACCTGACGATGCCAAAGTTAAATTAAGTCTTTCACCTTGAATACAATCTTTTACTAGCTTATATATTGGTTAGGAAAAAAATAACTTGTTTACGATTGGTAATGTTACATCGACTATATGCAACATCCCCCCTACTGAACTTCTGACCTACTAACTTTCCGACCTACAGCAATATCGGAACTACGCCAGCTGTTTATTTTTGTATTATTTGAGGTTGGGTTGGGTTAAGACAATTTCTGGACCAAGCGCTGAGGCTAGGGGGACGAGCGCCGCGGCTAGGACAAAATGGGGGGCCAGGCGCTGCGGCCACTAGTCCATCTAACAGCTGCAAAACCGCGTGCTTGTAGGTCGGATGTGTAGTAAAGCGGATTTGACGTAGTTAAGAAGTGGAGTATAGCGGATTTGCGTAGGTTGAAAGATACACCATCTTACGATTGCAGAGAGAGAAAAAAATAAATAGACAGTATAAATTATGTACAGTCGTCTCTGAAGTTTCATCCTTTGTAACCCTGCACTGTACTTGAAACTATATTTTCGGAAATTTTCCCAAAATATGTTAGGGGTAAAAAGAAGACAAAAATAAATAATAGACATTTAAAACCATTTTTTCTTCTTTTTTCTAAAATAAGTTTGTATTGGTTTCCAAAAAATCGTGGCTAAAGAACTTCTTCTATATGTTAGGGAGCTTCAAAAAGACCAAGCACCCTCAAATATCATAAAATCTTTAATTTATCACTTTGATATGTGATATGCCTTATATATGTTTTTTTGGCTCTAGGAATCCATTTTTGAGACGATATAGATATTGTCACTTATTTTCCAGGTTTTTAGGACACCCTGTACAAGAAAAAATTTCAAATAAATCAAAACAGGGATTTAATTCCAGTTTTTTATTTAGAAATCCAGTGTTGTACAATTTCTAAAAACAGATTTCTATTTCTTCTTCTTAACAGCATTCTCAGTCCCTTTTATGTACTTCCTGTACACAACGGTGTTTTAAACAAATATATTTGATCATTAAATTCTAAAAATTTTCTGGCTCTGCTTTTTTGAATAGAAAAGAAAAGATTTGAAAAGAAAATTAGACGTTGGCTGTTTTCTTTCCCCATTTTCTTTACCCAAAGAATAATCTGATTTCCCTTAAAGGGAGTGTTCGCGAAAAATGAAAGGGGGGTATAGGCTTACGGCAAAAATAAGCGCTTTTGATTGTTACTAATCTTATTTCTATCTGTTGCGTCTGTAAGGAGAAAATGGTTAAAAACGACTTATACTGAAGAACGTAACGTCCATACAAATTGAGAAACTTGCAACATACGACTTGGATCGTAAAAATATCCATTTGATTTCAAACAAATCATTCAGCTATTACAACCTACAGTCATACAGTTATTTTTCGCCACATTTCTATATAGTTGATATTTCATAATATTTTTTTATTTGTTATGCACTAAAAACGCCGAAATAGTTAGCCGCCAGGTGTCTCTACTCTCGATGCTTTGAATGATTTCACGTGGCAGAGACACCTAGCGGAAAAAACGTCGTTTTAAGCGCATTGCATATAAACAAATAACAAATATTATGAAAAGTTAACTATATTCGAATACATCGAAAAATAATCGATGTCAAAAGATTTTAATATTTCAATGATTTGTTTGATATTAATTTGATTTTTCTACGATCCTAGTCGTATGTTGCAACTTTTTCAATTTGTATGGACACTAAGTTCTTCGGTATACGTCGTTTTTAACAATTTTCTCCTTATAGACGCAACAGATGGAATTTAAGATTAGTAGCAATCAAAATCGATTATTTATCGCCGTAAGCCTATACCCCCTTTCATTTTTCGTGAACACTCCCTTTAAACCACCAATTTGCATCAAATTTAATGATAAAAACACACACACACATATTTGCTTCTCGCAAATAAATGTACGGATATCTTTTAAAAACCATTAAAAAACTCCTGAAATTTTCTACGATTTTTGCCAGGTTTTTAAACTACATTTGACACAACAGTTTAAGCCTGGCATTTATAACTTGATATGATCTAATTGCTGATGCAGGTTCTGTCAAATCATTAAAATGATATATTTTATATTTGTAGCCAGGACTGGAACATTCCATTAATCAGCAAAAGGGATCAGGCATGATTTCAAGTGACCCTACGTTGAAATGTCTAATTTACAAAAGCAACCTTTAAACATTTGTCTGAAAAATAGGGGAAGGCAGATGGCCATAAGCCACAACATTTTCCCCTTCCATGCCACATTTTCAATGAAAAAGTTTCCCCCTTGCTTGAAATGAATAAAATAAATAAGTTTAGAATACACCCCTTGGTATTTTATACTCCTCCAAAAGCAGTCTGGTAGCAAAGGCAACCTGGTTTCCCTGCACACAAAAAATTTATTAGTCCACAAGCACATCATCTATATATATATATGTATATATATATAGTTGTAATTTCTGTTTGTCTGTTTGTTTGTTTGTCCGATCATAACTCAGGAACCCCTTGAACAATTTGCAACAAATTTAGTTTGGGGAACTCCGGAGATTTTTGAGATTCTAAAATGAGTGGGTCCATTTTAATGGAAAACATAGCTAAAATCATAATTTACGACGAAGCGTGGGTAAACGGTGGGACTATTTATGACCAGGCAACGCTGGGTTCCTAAGCTAGTTAATACATGAAATGTATGGACTCGTAGTGTTCATAGAGGGATAAATAGTGCACATAGAGTACATGAAGTACATAGGGTACTTACAATTCATCAAGAACATTGAGTACGAAGAGTTAAAAATTTTAAGTATATTATCAACAGAAAATCCTGGATTAAATCTTAAGAATTTTTTAATGAAAATGTAAGATAAAAACGTTTGTATATTAGTGACGTCAGACGTGTATGTACATTGTACATTGTACAGTATACAAACAAAGCAATAATTAAAATTCCCCAGTTAAGTTTAAACAGCAACATGTGATCTGGACATGACTTAACCGTATGTAAAGATAAGAATATAAATAAGAAATAAACATGTGATTTCGAAATGACTTAACCGTATTTAAAGATAAGAATATAAAAAAGAAATAAATTCTATGCCCCACTATACAATATACAGAACAATATACAATATACAATATACAATATGCAGAAATGGTAACCTACAAAGGATAACCTAAAACTTTAAATATAACGAACTGAAGATTTGATTTTTGTTTTCTATTTTGTAGTCTTTAGAGTCTTTTTCAAGGACTGAAATCATAAAAAATTTCTTTAGTATCAGAGTACCAGATATATGGAACAAACTACCAGCCCATGTCAAAAGTTGAACCTCTATTAATCAGGGGTCCATATAATTCCCAAAATAGCTTATTTTCTCGATCCCAAAATAAATGTTTGCCCCCAACTTAAAAAATGCCCCCAATTATGCTCCCAATTTTTTTTAAAAATTATCATTAAAAAAAAATTTGCCCCCATTTCTTTCAAATTTGTCAATCCCAAATGGGATTGAAAAAGGAATTATATGGACCCCTGCTATCAATATGTTCAAATCCTGATATGATGATTATCTATGCACAAGAACTGTTGATGCTATCTAAATCCAGTCTTGCAGAAGTCCTGATGAACAGTTCATTGCCTGGCAGGAATTCTCATAATGGTCCCACCGGGACTGCTGAGAATCACCACAAAAGTAAGAAGAAGTAAGAAAAGTAAAATGAAGAAAATAGGTTGGCTAAACTGCAGGGAATATTAAAACTGAATTCCCTCCGTACATCATCTTTTGTGAGTTTGTTTATTTGTTCTCAGTGTTGAATGTCTTTCTTAATTCTGCGAAACCATCGCAAAACCATTGTTTCCCGCAAAATACAAATGAAACTGGAAAATTTCTTGAAGGATAAGATTGTTACAATTTTTAATCCTGTTATACCAAAATACGAAAATCTCTTATTTCCCTCCCCGTTCCCCCGGGAGCATTTCAAGCTTTTAGTGCACACTGGTACAGCTACCTGGATCATAACCTCAGAACCGGTTTTTCTGTTTACAGCTGGATTCACAGCTGTACTCGCTGCAACACCAACCTGCAGTACATTTCATGTACAGGTCAATTTTGCAGTTTCATGTTGATCAAAAGTTACCATCGATTGAAATTAAACAATAAGACTTAGGTTAAGTAAAATTGGGAATTCGCTTTTTACTGTCAAAGGGTTTTAACAATATCTAGTTAGTAGTAAAAGATTTTTAAGTATTTACGGGATTACAGAACTAAAAACATTATAAAAATTCTTCCCTTCTTTTTGAAAAATGAAAAACAATCATTGTTCTAAATTCAAGAAGATTATAAAGTGCGTAACTTAATTTCATCATGCTTGGTTAGGGACTCAAAGTTAAGATGCAATTAGACAAAAAAATGAAAGCATGAAAAAAATTATAAAAAAACATACCTGACATTTGTGTGCAAACTGTTGAGGGTCTATTCTGTAGGTTTCCAGATTATATATCAGAGTTATTTTCTTATTTCCTAAATAATATTTAAAGTGGGATCCATAACACTTGGAATAGGAAGTCTACTATTAGACTCAAGTTGTGATTCTAAATAGTTAATTGAACAAGAACCACAGGCATAGTCCAGACTACCAAGACCCATTCCTTATTATGTGTGAAGAGGTAGAGGGAGGGGGGAGTATGAAGAGTGGTTTACTTTATGAATACTTTATCTGTAAATAGTTGTAAATTATAACCTAAAGCTTTTTGTGCAGAAAACAACAAATTTTGTAACCAAACGGATATTTATTTCAGAAGTTTAAATGTTGTTTTATTCTTGATAACCAGACGCCTCATTTTACCCCCATTATCCTCAACTAGTAAGCATATTTACAATATAAAACATTGTTAAAATTTAAATATTCAATTGATCCATATCAATGCATTATTGTTAACCGTACTTATTTACAAGATTGAAATATACGCGTATTTACTTCTATGGATTTGTGGCGAAATTGAGAAGACCACTGGAAACATGGAAAACTTGAAAATTTGAGAACTTGAAAATAAATCTCCCTCTCTCCAGGGAAACCTACCTTGATCAAACATCGTTGGCGTTAGCCCGGATGTCGGTCTGGGCTCTCCAAGATAGGAGGGTTTTCAGATCTTCCCTTATCTTATAGTTTTCTAACCTGATCTGGTTGCAGTAGTGAGCTCTATTGGATCCAGTTTTCCCTTGTGGTATTCAGTAGGTTGTCCAGGAAACTAGAAACAGAAGTTAACCTCCTCTCATGATTTTTGATCTTGCTTAACGTAAGCTTGGGAAAATTGTTTTTAATATTTTTTGTAACGTCATCATGTAGCAAGCGTAATGTAACATTGTGAATAAATGATTTTTCAAACTGGAATAAAAAAAAATTATTAACTTGGTATAATATAACATATTCGACTGTTAAATCAGTGTACAATAAATCTTGACAATGTGAGCCTTTAATTTGAAGCGTTCATGTATGCATGTTGTACAAATTTTCAAAGAGTAGTTTATTTTTTCATACAAATTTAGTTTTATCAATTTTTTTTCTATTCCAAGAAAAAGAAATTTTACTGTAGTTTAGTGTTACAAATATATTTATTTCGCGAAGCATACAATTTTAACAAATATTGTGTAAAAATTACCTGCAGAGAAAATCCGTCCGACATTTTCATTTGAACCCTTGAGGTCAATTCATCCCACTTCATCTCTACAACATGGTTCTCCCCTTTCCCTGGACACAAGAGGGGTATATCATCCTAAATCCTTTTACTAAATTGATATCTCCAGTAAGTGTATTGAAGGAAAGGTTATGGATGAGACATCTCACACTGTGAGGTCTGCCAAATACAGATATATTAGTTTATCTAACAGATATATTAGTTTATCTAATGTAAGAATAAGTCAGGAAAGATTAACCTGGTTATGCAGTGTGACGGGCTCTCCATTCCCAATTATGAATAAGGAAGAGAAGATAGATAAAATTGGAAAGAAAGTGGAGAAAATCCTTATTGAGCCCCTTACTGTGAATCATATACTGGAAATAAGAGAGAAAGTGCCCATTCCTGCTGGAAGTGCTAAATTATTGAAAATACAAGTAGAGGAGAATTGGAGATTGGAGAAGCTATAAACATGAAGAATCATGAAGATGAAGATGAAACATTAGCGGAAACAATAAATTCTATACAAGAATCAGATAATTCTACAGAAGAGAACAAGAGGAAGTTTATTCATGAAAAGTTCCAGAGAGATGAAAATGAGATGTTCTGGCTCAGAGAAGAATTAAGAGGCGGAAGAAAACAGGAAGTAAGAGAAGATAAAGATAAAACATTTAACAGAAACAATAAATTCAATGCAAGATTCAGATTATTCTACAGGAGAGAACAAGAAGAACTTTATTCATAAAAGCTTAAAGATAAATGAAAATGAGATATTAAACCAGGATGAAAAACGTACAGAGGAAGTGATCAAAATATTCCTGGAAAACTTTTCGGTTTTGGCGTTACATTCAAAACATTATGGGAAAACAGATGTCTTAGAATTTGTAATCAATAAGAAGAGATCAGAGAAGATGAACGTAGAATACCAGCTAGACAATGAAGTAAAATGAAGATAGTATTTGCAACAGATCTAGATGGGGATCCAGCTAATCCAGTAGAAAAAGCTAAGGAGAGGTGGAAGTTTGCCGGATATCTGTCTGCTATACACAACATGAGTAAAAAAATCATAGAATCAAGAAAAGCATCAAGA
Organism: Eurytemora carolleeae; assembly: GCF_000591075.1. Taxonomy (NCBI): domain Eukaryota; kingdom Metazoa; phylum Arthropoda; class Copepoda; order Calanoida; family Temoridae; genus Eurytemora; species Eurytemora carolleeae. The sequence goes on along the minus strand of NW_019396571.1, from coordinate 24,282 downwards.
TTAAGAGAATAAGCATCAAGATCAAGAGAAAAATCGATATCAAGAGAAGCATCAAATCAGAAGAAGCATCAAAATAAAGAGAAGCATCAAGAGCAAGATAAGCATCAAGATCAGGAGAAGCATCAAAATCAAGATAAGCATCAAGATCAAGAGAAACATCAAGATCAAGAGAAGCATTAATATCAACAGCAACATCAGGATCAGCATCAATATCAAGAGAAACATCGAGGAGTTAATGGTTAGACACGTTTTAATTCTTGTGTAGAGAAACAGGAGGTTCAGCTCGAGTTGTATCTCTAAAGATAGATACAGACTAAAGGAATACATATACGGTTGTATCTGGTTTGATACGGACTGAAGTATTATTGAGGGACCTTGAGTTCGAGAGCGAATTGTATCTTTACGATACACATTGAAGAATACATAATGTTGTATCTGGATTGATAGATACTTGAGAATACAGAAGGAAATACCTGGATTGTTACAGACTTAAGAAAAAGCTATTGGAGTAAGGCATTTTGTACACATATATATATATATATGCATATTTATCTACAGTTTTTAGCTTACCTAGGACGACATCAGCCAGAATTGGATCCATCTTCACCTAAACAGTAAACACAAATATNCCCCCAAAAGCCGGTTTTAATTGTTTAATTGAGCGCCGGCTAAAAAGTCGAATAAAATTTAAATGGAACCAACCATATTTGAGCCGCGGCTCAAATTCTTTAAATTCGGCCTCAAATTGAAAAGATTAAGTGAAAAGAAATATAGGGTGTGACGCGAATGTTCAATTCTTTTCCAGAAAAAAAACAAGCTGAAATCACAAGATTTTGTTACAAACATTCTTTATGTTAGTGCTCACTGAGGCTTGAAATGGATTGCGAGGTCAAATCGTGTTAAAATTCCTATGAAACTAAAATTATTTTATGAAACATTATGTGCTGAATTTTAAAATTCATGATGCCATAAAGACAAAGTAATCATCGTGGCATAAGGTTAAATTAGCTGTACATTATAGCACGCGTACTATAAAGTTTTGATTGGTTCCCGGATTTTCTAAAAAAATTTAGTTTTTATTTCTGTTTTCTTAAAACGCTTTTTTATTTAGTTACACAAAAGTTCATAAAATTACCTATAACACTATCATATTGGCACGACGTGCTATTAAGTTTTTGGACTTAAGTTTTCTCTGTATCTTGAATCAAAATAGTTATAAATACTTAAAAAGCAAACATTCATTGAACTAAACATAAACATATTAATGTGTTGACATTGTAAATTTCTAAAATACTGAGTAATAAGAATAACAGTTCAGCTAGGTAAGGAATTTAAACATATCATAACATTTATATTCATGAATTAGACCAGTATTAATTTTATTTAGAAAAAGTACTTTAAATCAGGTTTAGGCGATTAAATGAATGAAGTGAATGAAGTGAATGAAGTGAATGAAGTGAATGAAGTGAATGAAGTGAATGAAGTGAATTAAGTGAATGAAGTGAATGAAGTGAATGAAGTGAATGAAGTGAATGAAGTGAATGAAGTGAATGAAGTGAATGAAGTGAATGAAGTGAATAAGAAATGAATAAGAAATGAATAAGAAATGAATAAGAAATGAATAAGAAATGTATAAGAAATGAATATGCAATAAATAAGATATGAATAAGAAATGAATAAGAAATGAATAAAAAATAAATAAGAAATGATTAAGAAATGAATAAGAAATGAATAAGAAATGGAAAAAAATGAATAAGAAATAAATAAGAAATGTATAAGAAATGAATATTTAATGAATTAAATTTATTAATTTTTTTCTCAATTATTTCTCTGCTATTCTAGGATAAGAATTTTTTAATAATCTCTCTTTTTTCAACAGTTCAGATTTAGATTTTGAGAGCAAAAAGTTTTAAAACAGAAAAATTTGCCTCTCGGATACGCATATTCATGAGGATCCGGATCCAGAAAACCAAAATGTCGACGATCCAATGGATCCAGATCCTAAGCACTAGCAGATATATAGGTAGGTAGGTAGGTGGATATATAGATCTCTTTAAATATATATTTATCATATCAAAGTGATATCGTGCACTCTCTTCATATATATTTACCAGAAATCAATGATTTAAAATTAGACGATAGTAAATCAACTCTTCATTTAATATTCTTGCAACATTTCATAATTAATTACTTGCAACAAGAGGTAACTGTTAAATCTTCATTTTTGCTAAATTTAAGTTAATGAGAATTTTATGTCAAATTAAATATAAAGAAAAGGGGATGGTGGAGATGTCCTATTGGTGTGGGGNATTCCTAAAATAAAATAAAATTGAAGTTTAATGACTCTAATGACCTCTAATGACCTCCACAAATAGAAAATATTTTAACTATGGCTTTATGCATATCAAACGAAAGCTAGGAACCCAGGGAATACACTAGCAGCAACAACTCCAGTGTTAGACCTTCTAATGACCTCTAATGACCTAAATGACCTCCAAAAAATGAAAATATTAACGTTCGTTTTTTATGGATGTCTAGGCGGCTCCATGTTTCAGCCCTTGTGTGTCTTCAAACTATGTCTTTGAACTATCTGACGACTGTTAGCACTCAACATTATTCGCAAAAATCAAATCAAATCAAGTTATGAGTTTTGGGCACGCTTTAGACTCCATTCATCAGCCTGTTTCCGAATTTAAAGAATTTGAGCCGCGGCTTAAATTTAAGACGCTGCTCAAATATCATTGGTTCCACTTACAATTGTATTCAATGTTTAAGATTTTAGCCGGTGCTAAATCAAGACCGTTTTTTTGCGGATTTGAGACACGGCTCAAATTCATTAAATTCGGACTCTGCAGTTTCAAGTCCCGATTAACATGAAAATAATTAATTTTTAACGTTAAGAGTTATGATCCCAGCAATACGACCAAGTTTGAGCAATGCAAACATTTTCAGATCCCTTTCATTCATTAGGGGCCAACTATGTGTTATGTATGAATAAAGGGGAGCTCCCTAAAGGTTTATTATGTTTCTGCTGTGCATTCCTAGGAATATTTAGCAGAGGAAAATTTTATCAAGAATTAATGAATGTTAAGAAAGGTATTCAAGAAATTAATTAGCTTTAGAAACAAATAGCTTTCAAGATTTAAAAATGAACACCCTTGAAATAATTTATTTTTTCACTTTTCCTTTTATAGTTCAATCTTTCTTATCCGTTTAATTACCTAAAATCGCCATCCTTGAGTTTGATGAGGCTTTTTTGTTAAAGCCAAGGAAAAGAGTTTTTTTTTATTTCAATCATACGAACGAACCGATTAGCCTTTCCCATACTTGGGCTTACAATCCAACTACGAGGTCACAGAATCGAACCAGTAATTTTGCATACATTTGACATTTTTCTCTTTTTTAGATTAGAAGAATTAAAGTGATAAAACATGAAACAAGCGTATCCAAAAAACGTTGAAAAAGCGCCAAAGAAGTCCCTTTCCGTTAAAACACAAATAAACATAATGATCTTAACTTAAATTCTTTTTAAGACAGTTAAACTGTGTTCTCTTGTTTCGTGTTCTCCGATTTATAAATAATAAATTACCCAGCAGCAGGACCACATGATTTATTGCCAATATGACGTCAATGAGAGGGAACAAATTTTGCAAACTATTTTAGTTTCTTCACCGACAAATATTTTTTTTCCAATCTAGGAATCATGATATGATTCTGCAGGGTGCTTCACAACATTTTTTTTTGTTGTATTTGCTGTTGTGTTTTCAGCAACAATTAATTCCACGTAAATTTTAAGCAAATTAGAAGAAATGCTTTACATTGATACTGTGGCATGTCTAATCCACAACTGTACATTGATAGTGTCACATGTCCAATCCACAACTGTACATTGATACTGTGGTATGTCCAATCCACAACTGTACACTGATACTGTTGCATGTCTAATCTACAACTGTACATTGATAGTTTCACATGTCCAATCCACAACTGTACATTGATACTGTGGCATGTCCAATCCACAACTGTACATTGATACTGTGGCATGTCCAATCCACAACTGTACATTGATACTGTGGTATGTCCAATCAACAACTGTACATTGATAGTGTCACATGTCCAATCCACAACTGTACATTGATACTGTGGCATGTCCAATCCACAACTGTACATTAATACTGTGGCATGTCCAATCCACAACTGTACAATTAAAAGCTCTTAAATCTAATAACCAAGTTATTGTTTTTTTTTTAAAAGTGTTCATTTACATTTGTGATTTCTCTGCATAAGTGAGTAATGCATTTCTTACTTCAAAATTACCTTATCACAGGGTAGAACATTTTCTACTGGCTTCTCCTCAACAATCTAAACAGTAGAAGTAGAAGTAGAAGTAGAAGTAGAAGTAATAATATTAGGAATATCAGAAGAAATAGTATTTGTAGTAGTATTATTAGTAGTAAGCAATAGTAAGTTATAGAAGTGGTGGTAAGTCTAAAATTATATTAGTGTAACAATGTGTGATTTTGTTGATCTTTTACGATCAGCGATTCAAGGATCTTGATAGATCGCTGAGATCATAGCTACCTAGGGGTATCATGCCCCCCCCCCTTTTTATCCTTTGGATAGACTTTTGAAGCCTAACGGATTTATTTGAGTTTGCATGTGAATTCTATAAATAACCCAAGCCACGCTGATAACCCAAGCCACGCCAATTGTTCCGTTATTCCAGAGGCCCGGGCGCTGGTGGGATGGCCGGCCAGCTCCCGGGGAACTAGGGTTAAGCTCTAGCCTAGGGTGGAGTGAAATCAGGGAAAAGCAGTTAGTTGAAGACCAGCTCCCTAGACTAGAGGTTCCCCTGGAGATCCCCCCTCACTCTGAAACATTCTCAATTCATAATATTTGATTCGTATAGTATTTTCCTTTAGTTTTTGTATCGTTGTAAATAATAATAAATTGTAAGAAAAAGCGACTCGTCGAATATTTAGTCAAATGAGTAGTTGCATTGATTCATTTTTCTTTCATATGTAATACTAGTAAACTAGGTTCAAGTATTCTTTAGATACCNCAAAATATTCTGGATGAAAGAAGATTTCTTAGGATCCAGGTTTAGTCCGGGAGCAGCATTCTTTACCATATGTAATCTTAACAAAGAGAATTATCTTATTAGTCTGTAGTTAAGCATTCTTTCCTATATGTAATCTTAACAAAGAGAATTGTCTTATTAGTCTTTAGTTAATAATTCTTCACCATATGCAATCTCAACAAAGAGAATTGTCTTATTAGTCTTTAGTTAATAATTCTTCATTATATGCAATCTTAATAATAAGAATTGTCTTATTAGTCTTTAGTTAATAATTCTTCATCATATGCAATCTTAACAAAGAGAATTGTCATATTAGTCTTTAGTTAATAATTCTTCACCATATGCAATCTTAACAAAGAGAATTGTCATATTAGTCTTTAGTTAATAATTCTTCATTATATGCAATCTTAACAAAGAGAATTGTCTTATTAGTCTTTAGTTAATAATTCTTCATTATATGCAATCTTAACAAAGAGAATTGTCATATTAGTCTTTAGTTAATAATTCTTCACCATATGTAATATTAGCAAAGAGAATTGTCTTATCAGTCTTTAGTTAATAATTCTTCACCATATGCAATCCTAACAAAGAGAATTATCTTATTAGTTAATATTTCTTTACCATATACAATCTTAACAAAGAGAATTGTCTTATTAGTCTTTAGTTAATATTTCTTCACCATATGCAATCTTAACAAAGAGAATTGTCTTATTAGTCTTCAGTTAATATTTCTTTACCATATGCAATCTTAACAAAGAGAATTGTCTTATTAGTCTTTAGTTAATAATTCTTCACCATATGCAAACTTAACAAAGAGAATTGTCTTATTAGTCTTTAGTTAATAATTCTTCACCATATGCAATCTTAACAAAGAGAATTATCTTATTAGTCTTTAGTTAATAATTCTTCACAATATGCAATCTTAAAAAAGATAATTGTCTTATTAATCTTCAGTTAATAATTTTGACTTTAAATGTTGTTCTTTATGCAAGCATTTTTATTTGTACACATTTGGACATTGGCGTTTGTTATTGAGGCAAGAAAAAAAAAATAATTCTCATTATGATTTTGTTATTTGTAACTGTTTAAAATCATATATTAGCAAAATCTTAAGCAACATTTACAAGAAAAAGAAAAAGGACCAGAGCTGAAAACTTTAGAATGAGATATACTTAATCTCGATTACTTAATCTGAGTATCAAATGCACTTTTGATTTTCTTCTTAAACCGTTCTTTCTTGGATATAGTAGAGAAAAAATCAAAAACCAGTTTTTTAAAATTAGAGAGTCCCTCCCGTTTCTGTATATAATCTTACATGGCACGCAAAATTTTTAATTTATCGGCTTCATGTACGCGACTCTGATTTGTTGAATTTTATACACTTTTCAGGATAGGTTAGTCTAGTCTCGATATTAAGACAAAGAGAGGATCAAGCATTAATCTCAATATCCACCATTCTATATATATATATCCATGTACATGATAAGATTAGTCTCGATATTAAGAAAAAGAGAGGATCAAGCATTAATCTCAATATCCACCATTCTAAAGTTTTCAGCTCAGGGTTCTTTTTTCCAACACTAACAGGATACCCGAATAAAGTCGATCCTCTGGACTATACTGCTTTAAAAAAATAAGAATTTGCATACAATACCTTTGAAATCTTTCTAGTTATTAATCTATGGATTTGCTTTTCATCCATTAAATTTAAACATGTGAAGGTGGTTTTAAACTGACGCAAAATAACTACTAATAGCTATGTATTAGATTTTGTCCAAGAGTTAAATGAGCATATTTGTGCGTTGAAAGATAAATTTGTAAGTCAGAAGTATGAAAACTATACTCATACTAAAGGTCTTGTGTGGCACCTGTTTTTTTTTGGCAAACCCTGTCAATCATAAAATGCGATATCCAAAGAAAAGAGTAATAGTATTAAATTTTAAACTTTTTTATTGTTTAATGTAATTTTGCTTTAGACAAATATAAATGATGCATATATAAGTCTAATTTGACACGTTTAATATAAAAGTTTGATAACTGAAAATTATGACCTTTTCACACTTTTTAAGATACAACTGAAAAAAAGGCTTGAGATATTAAGGGTGCTGTTGTGAATCGTTGAGAGCACACATTAACCTGAGGACCACAAAACTTAGCGCTGAAAATAACTTCAAACTGGTTCGGGATAAAAAATGATCTATGAATGATCCACACAAATATTGAAAAATAATTACTAATGAAAAATGGCTTTAATTTTAAAAGATAAGAAAAAAAACTTTCTAAATAAATATTTTAACAAAATAGTTTAAAAACTCTTTAAGAGATTCTAAACGTAACTTCAAGACGACCGATTCACAACGGTACCATTAAAAGCTTTGTATCATCAAGTATTAATTATATTTGTTTTTGTTTATGAAAACTGTTTATTTTCATTTGTGGTTTCTCTGCAAAAGCAAAAGCAGTTCTTTTTCAAAAACAATGGAGAAATTGGCAGAATTAAGAATGTTCATGCCAGAAAACCGATGCCTCTTTATCAGATTACGGTGGCAAGGGTACCGTTGAAAAACGGTACCCTTTATACAAACAGGGTCACGACAATAACGACGATGGAAACCTTTAAGCTGTAGATTACATTGATCAAATAAAATTAAACACATTTTAAAGAAAAAAAGATTCAATTTTTGTACCTGGTCCCCGTATGTGTGAAGAATATCCACCCCTTTACCTCTTCTCACTGCCATATACATATCCTAGAGAGAAAGAGAGAATACTTTTTTAAAAATCCGCTAATAAAATAATTGAAGAGTCCAGATCTGAAACTTAAGAATTGAAACTAAATATCCACTGTGGACACTTATGATTTCTGCTTTATCCACCTTTTTTACCCTCTTTTTGGATCCCAATACTAAGCTGAAAACTTTCGAATGGTGGATATCGAGATCAATGCTTTATCTCCTCTTTTTCTAAATCTTCAGATTAATAAATGCTTGTTATTAATCCTTGTTAATTCTTGTTATTAATCTCAATCTGTTAATTAACCGATTGGGATTAAGGATATCTCATTCTAAAGTTTTCAGCTCTGAATTCTGATCAATGAGAGTTCTTTAATTAAAAGGTGCGCCAAATTTCAAATTTCCAGGATTCTGATCGGTATCAACAAATCAGCTAAGGATTTACTATACAAACGACCTAATTACTCGGCTTTGCTCAGATAGAGCAAAGTTTATGATATATTTCTAACTTTGAATCTGTTAAATCAAGTATCAAAATCAAATCATAATTTGTCTGTTTTATTCAAAGATTTATTCACTTTTAATCGAAGATTTATTCAATTTTATTCGTAGATTTTTTTGTTTTATTCAAAGTTTTTTTTTCAGTTTTATTCGAAGATTTATTCCGTATTATTCTAGATTTATTCAGTTTTATTCGAAAATTTATTCAGTCTTATTTGAAGATTTTTTCAGTTTTATTCTAAGATTTTTTCAGTTTTACTCAAAGATTTATTCTGCTTAAAAGCTTAAAAGTTTTAAAGATTTTTTTTTATTTTTTTATTTATTCTGTTTACCTCTGAAGATCTCCAAGTTCGTCCAATCGCTACAGGAGCCATGTTAGAAGTCAGGTTAACAGAAACAATATCTCCCTTTTCCAATCTTTTTCAAAAACAAAAATTAAAATGATGTCTTGATAATATAGATATCATCCACCTCCTCCCCTAGGATGTCTTGATAATATAGATATTATCCACCCCCTCCCCTAATTTCCTAATCTATTGTGAATTAATTTTGCAAAGAGCGTCAGATTTGTTTGGATTAATTTACTGTTTTTTTTAAATAAATAAAAATTTTATTTAAAAAAAGGTTTCACAAAAGTTAAAAAAAATGTATAAAACATATTCTAAATCTTGCATTTTATAATTAGGAAAACTAAAAATTAACAATATATGATAAAAACCCAAGAAATTAGAATGTATGAACGACTTCTTTCAACTTATGAACAAAATGTTAGAATTATCTCACAAAATTTTAAATCTGTAACACTCTGCTCACAATTTTGAACACAATTTTTGTAAATTTGATATTACAAACAAGTGTTAATGTTATATTTCACAGTTTATAATTGTTTATAACTTACTTGCCATCACAGTAAGCTTTAATTCCTTTAGATTCATCTACAACTATTCCAGGAAGCATCAGATCAGCTCCATTCACCAGCTTAGCTAGCACAGGCGGATGCGTAGTAAACACAGGTAACAGCTGAATAATAGCTTTTAGTGTTTTCAACCTAAGTCAAGTTCAGAACTTTTGAATCGTGTCTTTAAGTTCAGAAAAATTAGGCTTTTGATATCCGGCGGATTTGTTTAATTTCTTTTAGATATTTCAAAATATTCTGGATATCTGTTCAGAGCTTAACCCAATAGCTTAATCTCGATATCCACAGTGGACTCTTAATCGTCTCTTTTTGATATTCTATCTGCGTTCCGACCAATAAGAGTTCTCCCATTGATTGCGCACAAAATTTCACGACTTTTTATTGGGGGTTCGGTTTCTGCAAACAGCACTTTAATTAGTTGAATTTTTAACACTTTCCTGCAGATATCAAATAAAGATTAAACTAATCTACAGACTAACAAAAAGTAGGGATTACGCATTTTTTCCAGGTCAGGCCAATGAGAATCGTTAACATGCAAGGTTGCAAGGATTTGACCAAACCTGGTAAGTAAGCATTGGCTTGTAACGTATTTCCTTATATAAAATAATATAAGATGGTCGACCATTATTCCGGAGAAAGCAGGGTTGCGAAACATGATAGAGAGCAAAATATTATTTGGATGAAGTTGAAAATGTGCATTAAATAAAAAATCTGATATATATTTTACTAACAGTGCTTAGGATCCAATCTCTTTTTTTTTCATAAGTTCAGAGTTGGGTTTTAGGAGTAAAGAAATTTTTTTTTGTAGTTTTTGGTTGATATTTTACCCCTTGGATCCGGATCCGTGGATCCGCATATTTTTGCGGATCCGGATCCAGGAAGTCAAAATCTTGGGGATCCAACGGATCCGGATTCTAAGCACTGCTTACTAATGGATGTTTCCAAAGTGTGTAAACGGAAGGGTAGAAGGTTTTCTCCTTCTCCAGCTGGAAGAACACAGTATCTCTAGATACAAATATCAATGTGAAATTCATTATTCATGTACGGTAAAAACCAATATAAAGAAATTATAGAAATTATTAATCTTTCTTACGCTGTCCTGAGCTGGGAACTTTTGTATTGGGTACTTATAATCCCGATCCCTTGATCTCAATATACAGTACACTTGACAATTTTTATATTTGAGTTTTGTTATCCCTGCAGTAAACCACAAACCACGGCCGGCGGGGCATTGATGAGGAATTAGATTAATCCTCAGGATTAGAATATTTATATTAAAATTGCAGTCAATAAAGAATTTTTTTAGAGAAGTTTCTAAGTTGTGTAAATGTTATGCTTTAGTAAAGAATTTCGACCGAAAACCCGCTATTTCGTTGAAAACTCTTTCAACACGCTACTCTGACTAAACTAGGATGTGTGGTGCTGCTGGAGCCCCTAAATCTTTTCTATATGGCTGTTAGAATCTATTTAAATATTTAGATTATCCCGAAACCGCTGTGCTTTCTTGTGCTTTTGCCATAAAATATATTTGTTTCTTCCAAAAAGCTCGCTGTATCAAAGACATCATAATATATTGCGGGTTTACAGGATCCATTCAAGGATAAATTTATGAACGGGAAAAGTAATTATAAATTGAAATCATTAAAAATCAATACAAGCTACAATTCATGCAATGTCTGTAAATGAAAAGATTATCAGAATATATTCATTTTGTCCATTCTAACCATGGAACACAATACAAATGCATTTTAAGAGGAATATTGTAAGAAAAACCAGTCACCCCCCCCCATGACCCCCTAAAATACCCCACTGTGTGGGGGGCAGGGGCATATTTTTTTTTCTTTCTTTCCGAGGGGCTCAGTACCCGTTGTAGCCAGAAAACCCCTAAAAAGTTATGGATTTCACTGGTCCAAGGGGGGGCTGAGCCCCTTTAGCCCCCCTGAATACACCTCTGGCCGCAAACACGCACTTGAAAAAATGTCACGACACCAAAAAAAAAGGATGAACATTGATATTTTCCTGTTGTGAATATAAAGAAGCAGACTCTCTCCACCAAAGGTATAAATTTTACTAACAAATCACTCAATCAAACTTTTTTGTTATTCCATATCTTAAACTTTTTGTAATTTCATATCTCAAACTTTTTTGTGATTCCATATCTCAAACTTGTTGTAATTATATCTCAAACTTTTTATTATTCCATATCTCAAACTTTTTGCTATTCCATATCTCAAACTTGTTGTAATCCCATATCTCAAACTTTTTTGTAAATCCATATCTCAAACTTTTTTGTAATTCCATATCTCAAACTTGTTGTAATTCCATATCTCAAACTTTTTGTAATTATATCTCAAACTTTTTTGTAAATCCATCTCAAACTTTTTTGTAATTCCATATCTCAAACTTTTCTGTAAATCCATATCTCAAACTTTTTTGTAATTCCATATTTCAAACTTTTCTGTAAATCCATATCTCAAATTTTTTTACATTAATGCATAAATTATTTAAGCTTGTTTCATTACACTTCTATAAGTATCATTAAGATTTATTTTGTCAAGTTTGTTATCGCCTGTCAATTCAATTGAAATTTTTTCTTCTTTTAAAATTTATTTTATTTTTTAACTTATTCAATTTAATTTATAGAAATATTGATAAATCCGTCAACAGAGCAAATTTTTAAAAATTATCTGTAACTCTTATTAAGGACCAAGATTTTAATTAGTTAGGTTTTTGTTTTTATAACTGCGCCACTTATCGTGATTTTGTACTGATTTATTTCTAATTTATTGCTAGAGTATCAAAATATAAAATATTTCTAAAACTGAGAGATTAAAAAGCTGAATGAGAGATTCCTTTGAATGATTTCATCCTTGGTCGGAATAAGGTTGTTAAGGTCGTCTTCCGTCAGAAGAGGGAATGCTGCGATTAACTGAACTTTCAGCTTCTTCTTGTCAGAACCTGGAAGATAATATGGAGCCATGTTTAATACAGTGCTTAGGATCCATTTAATTTTGATGCGGATTTTAGATCGGGATTGGAAAATAATGGACCCGGATCCAGGTCATGAATATATCTTAAAGATTTACTGGATTTTTTGAACAAATAAGAATTTTCAAAATTTTCTTCTTTTTTTCGATATTTTTATGCTAAAACTTAATACCATTTAGAAATAAGGAAATTTTTAATAATCTTTTTTCTTCAACAATTCAGATTTGAGTTTTTTGTTTGTAGCTTCTGGTTGGTATTTTCCCTCTTGGATCCGCATATTTTAGCGGATCCGGAAGCCAAAATGCTACGGATCAATTTTGTATCAATTATATATTTAATATGGGGGAAGTCCAAAAGGAGGATTGTGGATATCGAGATCAGTGTTTGATCTCGATCTGTATTTAGTCTCAAATCAATTTAATCTTTATTCGATATCCAGCATGGTAATCGAACGAAGTCAGGAGTTCAAAGCGCAAGGAAGCTTTGATCAGAGGAGGAATTTATTTAGTTAAAACGAGAATGAAGGTTAAAGCATCAAGTATAAAAATTGTAAATTCTTCATTTGTTCAAAAATCTGTAAATCTTAGAATTGTTCAATGTTCATGGCTTGGATCCGGATCCAGTATTCGGAAGCGGATCAGAATCTTCCAAAATGTAATAATAAGCAGATATATATCTTATATTAATTGCACCTTTCATCTGTGTGTTGGATTTAACCCTAAAGGGTTTATTGAAAAATCCCATTTTTCTTCTGAAATAATAATTTAGTTTTATTTGAAATATTTAATGTTTACGATTTATTTATTTCATTTTAACAGATAAGTTACAAAAACATGAACAGAGGAGTGAGTACATAACATGTATGTACTTCAAGTACACTAATTGAATACAGTAAAAAGATCAGTACTGTACAAGTACAATGTTAATAATGCGTCGATTTAAATGTTGTGAGGTATTCTTCCCAAGATTATTTTCCTAAGGGTGACTTCCCAAATGACAATTTCCCAAGCGGCAACTTCCAAAAGCTTAAGTTAGGCCTTGTAGGCGTCACAGGCTGCAATGTTGGCCGATCGCTGCGGCTAGGATAGACTTGGGATTGGGAAATTGCACATTTGGGAAATTTCCACTTGGAAAATTGTCCATGGGAAATTGCCCTTTGGGAAAATACCTAAAATCATTTTAATAAGAACAGAAGAAAAAATAATACACAAAGTAGGATAATGCTAAGTGGAATTAACAAGTCAAAGGGTTGTAAAATCATAAAACATTAATTGTAAAAACAGTTTTAGATAATAAATAAGAAAAGGATAAAATCAAGGCTAGGTAAAAACAAAAATGACTTAAGAGTTACAGAGTACAGTGTTCATTAGTGAACACCTGTTTAAGAAAAATCGTTTTAAGAATGGAGTTCATAACTGTAGACAATGCTCGTAAATATATTGTTTGTTCTGGTATGTACAATGTAAATTGTACATTGTATAGTGTACACTGTTCAGCATACGCTGTACAGTACACTCTGAAGTGTGCACCGAACACTTTTAAATGGTAATCTGTACAAGCAATTGTACAATGAACAGAGTGTACACTACTGACTGTAAAAAAGAACATCTTATGTACAATACTGTAGATATAATGTACTGTGATGCAACAGGTGTAAAACATGTTAGTTGAGATATTTTGGCAAGGAAGAAAGAACGAACACCTGAAAAGAAAAGAACTGATTAATTTACAGTTGCAATTTTTTTCATCCTTTTGCTAATGTTAGACCAAAAATTACCGGGGTTAAAAATGTCAAGAAGGGGAGGGCCGGGGGAATAATTTTTCAAGCAAATATACAGCCCTGTGATTACAATGGAAGTTCAAAAATAAAATTTAAAAAACAGATGAAGGATAAATACATCCAAGATGGTGGTATATATATATATATATTTGAGAATCTAATCTATACGAAAATTAAACATCAACTGGCAAATGTTTCTCTATTTTTGACACTTTTATCCCAAAAATTCAATAATTTAAACATTTATCCAGCTAATAATCTCCAAAAATATTTATTTTTTCCCAGTACAACGACATTTAAAAAATTTAAGTAAATAAAACATAAACATCAACAGTAAACAAGAAACATCTGAAAATCAATGAATAAATAAATAAAACATAAACATCAACAGTAAACAAGAAACATCCATACAATGAATAAATAAATAAAACAAATAATTGATTGAGAGAACAAACGGTCGAACTACTACATAGTAAAAAAAAGATATACCGTTTTCAGAAACGAATGCGTAAAAAAAGATATACCGTTTTCAGAAACAAATGCGTAAAAAAAGACATAAAAACAAATGCTTGACACAATTTTATTAAAAAAACGAATAAAAATATTAAAAAATCTATATTTAAATAAATATATGCACTCAGCACTGCACAGTTGCGCACCACCAAATGACATTAAACGAAATCATAAACCAGCTTGCTGTTTCGTATTCCATCTCAAAACGTAAATGAAAATGTTACCTTTTTATGAGTTTTCCTCTTCGAGCAACTTGATTTCCCGTTCTACCTCAACCTTCCTGGCAACCTACAATATTTAAGATTTAAAAGAATATTATGTCTATTATCTATCTATCTATCTTATATGACTGGTAACCAACCCTCCCAGCAGCTACCCTCTGCCTCCTTCCGGAGTGCATGGGTCACAGAGTTACCATGACATGTGCAATGATACTGTTATATCGGAGTGGTAGTAGCCGAAGCCGTGAAGCCCCAACTGCCGTGGCCTGTATCTATAACCTCAAAGAGAATTATAAAATCTGCAAATTAGTAGTGTTGGATTTTGGAACCAGAGACGACCTACTAAATACTCATCTTCCTCTCCTTTAACACACTGGTTTTGTTCATTATGTAATTATATCTAGAAACTATAATTGTACTTCTAAAACTGTATAATTTCATCTTACTATTTTTTATAATAATCATGAGTGAAAAAATATACGGATCAGTACTTGCCAAATGGATTAGCAATATGCAAACAAAATTTAAGACCTCCGTGCTAGTAATTTTTATGTTGTAGATATCGAGATAAATGCTTAATCTCGATCTTTAATTAATCTGCAGATTAATTAAACTTGTATTTGAAATCCCCCATGGATGGTAATCGTACCCAGTCAGGGCCGGGGTAAAAGGGAGCTAAAGATATGACAAAGTTTTCCGCAAATCAGAAGTGCCCACATTGGATATCGAGATCAAGCGATCGGGATTATGAGTAAACTACACAAAAGTTCCCAGCACTGGTAACATAAAATTCTTACTGTTGAATAAATGTTTACTTTAAAAAGCACGGATAAAGAGTGCTTAGGCTCATAATAAG
This sequence comes from Eurytemora carolleeae, assembly GCF_000591075.1. Classification (NCBI taxonomy): domain Eukaryota; kingdom Metazoa; phylum Arthropoda; class Copepoda; order Calanoida; family Temoridae; genus Eurytemora; species Eurytemora carolleeae. Next base: position 8,695 of record NW_019396571.1, on the reverse strand, counting down.
TACTACGTAGGATCCAGATCTGTATCAAAATGAAGTGGATCGTAAGCACTGCTGATAACTCTTCTCAATTGCTATTTCAAACAAAAAAAATCTGCTAGATCGAATAATTAAAGTTTAAAATATCAGATAATACAATCTGGAAGAAAATCTGGTTTAAGATGAGTGACCAATCCCTTAATCCTCAATCCCTTAACCCTCAATCCCTTAATCCCTAAGTTTACCTTTTCCAACTGCTCCTTCTCTGGCGTAGGGATCTCTCCAGAGTTGAGCTTCTCTTCAAGAGCTTCAATATCTCGCAACTTTTTCTTCAAGTTTCTCAGTTTCTTCTGAGGATCTGTAGCCAAGGGTTGCCCCGCATCATTTCTTAAAGGAAATACATTTTCAAGATAGCTTTGACCTAAAGGGACAATAAAGGTATTTTCAAGTGACCCTTTAAAGTGCTGGTGCAATATTGACAGCGAAACCTCTTAAACCTTCGTCTGATCAAAAATTGCTAATTTTATCTCTCTAAAGTGACTTACAGATTTATGCGGCATAAGAGAAGGAATAAAATGGACCAAATTAAAACATTTTAGGAAAGAAAAAACGAGGATATTTTCCTCATTGTCGTTCAGATAAATGTGTAAGGGACATGCAACCTTATCAATTGGCGGGGTCACTTTAAATAACATTCTCAATCATTAATGGGGACAATCCATAGAAACGAAAACGAACGGGGGAAGGGGGTCAATGCATAACATCACTCTAGCCAAGGTACTAATGCAAGGAAAGTTATTTCAGAGGTGTACGCATTTTTTGTACTGTCTTTGGCGGAAAAGTAAACACAAGACGAATGTCACAGCCTGAAATGGAATAAATAATCTATGAAATATTCTGGTCATTGTAAACTATTATGTGAATTTTCAAAATTATCAAAATTAAATGCTTTTATCTTCCTCGGATGCTAGACGAAAACTGATGCATTTATTCTTGTTTACAAATTCCACCCAGAGAGAACTGGTTTCAATATGTACGCAGAGTATACGCGACCACAATTAACTTTCCTTGCATTAGTACCTTGACTGTAGTGTCGACTTACCTAGGCCTGGTTTCTGATACAACAGTTTTTTTAAGCGTATCTGACAAATCCTGAGCCAATCAATCAATGAGAAAATTAATGATAATTATCACACAAAAAAATTAATTCAATGGAATTTGGTTTTTAAGGAAATACAAAGCACTTATAAAACAGAGCTTACGCTTTAAAGTTCAAACTTAAGTGTTTCAACAAAATTTGAATTAGGTTTTAAAACCAATCAATCAATCAACCATTTGTTCATTAGTTCATTAGTTGCCTTGATTTCATTGTTACCGCTTCCTCCTTTATTTTTCTTCTTCTTAGCTTTGGAACTGAAATATCACATGTTCAAATCAGGATTTGGAACTGAAATATCACATGTTCAAATCAGGATTTGGAACTGAAATATCACATGTTCAAATCAGGATTTGGAACTGAAATATCACATGTTCAAATCAGGATTTTAAGAAAAAGTTTGACATTTTTTTTCACATGTCAATATTTTTTCACATGTCAATATTTTTTTAATGTACTGCGGGGGAATATAATAAAAGGGTAAAAATTTCAAATTTCAATACAACTGATACTGGATTCTTTTATTGACACGAAAAAATTGTTTCCCCTAATTCTGGGCTACAAACCCCACCCCTTTAACAAGTTAAACGATAGGTCTAACATAAAGGAGGGGGGGGGGTTGATTTTCGACAAAAATATAATCCTGTAGAAGCAAACAATGGCGTAAAGAAGCAAACTATTGTTAGAGCACAAGAGTTATTGCAGCGATTCGGTCAGCCAGGAGGGGGGTTGGGGGGAATTTAACCATTTTTTTCTGTTTATAATCAAATTATATTTGATACTACCTTGGAACGAGAGGAGCCGAGGGTTTAGTGCTCAGACCAGGAATAGTTACAACAGGTTTAGGAAGAACGAACGTATCTGAACATAACATGATATCATTAATGGGACTATACACGGTGTTTCAAGTGACTCTCCGTTCATGAAGTATCATGACCGATTCACAACGGTACATAAAAAAAGCTTGACGAGATAAAAAAAATGTGAAACTAACCACTTTAAGAACTAGAAAAACGACAGTATTCCACAATCTGCATTGAATTGATCAGATAAAGGGAAGAAGGATACCATTGTGAATTGTGAATTATGTCGTCAGTCCTATAATTTCATATTGAGGCAGTTATCAACCAAAAACTACAAAAAAAAACTTTTTTACTCCTAAAAACCCAACTTTAGAAAAAAAGAGATTAGAAAAAATTCCCTCATTTTTGAATGGTTCATTAAGTTTTAGGATAAAAATAAGCGAAAAAAATAGCACAAAAACATTGAAAATTGAAAATCCGGATCCGGATTTGGATCCGGATCAATTTTTTGGGTCGCATCAAAATCAAATGGATCCTGAGCACTGGATAGTTGATAGATCGATAGATGGATAGATAACTGATAATTACATAGATAGATAGATAGGTAGAAGCAGCGTTTAGTATCCGGAGCTTTTGAATGGTGGATATCGGGATTAATGCTTAATCCACTCTTTTTCTAAATCTCCAGATTAAATATTGCTTGTTGTCCTCATGAATTTAATCTCCAGATTAATTAACAGATCGGGATTAAGGATATCACATTCTAAAGTTCCCAGCTCGGATCCGATGGATCAGCAACATTTTGGATATCCGGATCCGAATCCCCAAAAATATGCGGACCCATGGATCCAGATCCAAAGGTCAAAATATCAACAAAAAATGCAAACAAAATAATCTGTTGCTCAGAAAACCCAAATCTGAACTAAAGAAAACAAGATATTATTAAAATTTCTCATCTTAAAGGTTCGTCAAGTTTCAGCATAAAGTAAGCGAAAAAAGAGGAAAATAATCTTTTAAATTCTTTTGTTTAAAGATCATTAAATGTTTTTGACCTGGATCCGGATCAAATTTTTCCAGTGCGGATCCAGGATCCGGATCAAAACCACTGGATCCTAAGCAAGAACAGAGTATTACTGACCTTCTAGGCTTCCGCCATGATCCATCAGGTCTCTGTGTTCCTGGCAACATCAGGAACCCTGATAAACAATTATGTAAAGGAATTGTTCACAAATTTGAGTAAGTGTTTAAAGAATGTCATCTTCAAAAATGGACTCAACTATAGAAATTTACGCCATACCTTTAATGTCTGCAAGATGTCTTAATCTTAAAAACTTTTTCCGAATTTGTTTAATCGCAGCCACGGAATTTCGATCATCTTTCGTTAAATTAAAAAAATCAAGTGCAATGGGCTTATATTTAAAAGACGACCTACAGCTAGGACAGACAAGGAGGGGGGTAAGAACTGCGGCTAGGAAAGGCCAGGGTTGCTCCAGCCAAATGTTCACATATAAAGTCCAAAACTCTTTCTCATTATTTACTGCTCTTTCCGGATTCAACGGCGGTATAATTCTAAATTAATGAACTCAGGAGTTTGTGCATCTCTATTCGATGATGTTAGCGTTTTAGTGATTAAACTTGTACAAGCAGTTAGAAAGAAAAGTAACACTAACCTGTGTCCGGATCCAAATACTGCATTGCTTTCTGCTCAGCTGTCATGTTTAACTATTGCCTGAAAAATTTGTTACACTTGTTCGAAGTTGGATATGGATATGCAGCGCTCGGCCCCAGAAACTATCTTAATCTAAACTACATTTGAAATAACACAAACTTAATTTCTGCAACTTTGTTGAATAATATTGGTCGTTTACAAAATTGATAATATATCATAATAACATAATAAACATGCGATCCGCTCAAACGATCGCGAAATTCAAGGTAAAAGATTACAAGATTGGGAGCAACACAGTTCAAGTTGAATCATCATACATAATACTAATCAGCCATTTTTAAGAAATGCTACAATTATTTTTACGGTCAATTATCCAAATTAATAAACACAAAAAAGATACTATTATATATGGTTTTAATAAGACGCTCGGTTTTCCCTCAAGTTCAGGTTGCAGCTGTTCGTGTCGTAATTGGAGGTATATTTATGAGGACAGAGGAGAGAGAGAGAAGCTTTTTCTTACAAATGTTTGCGGCAGTTTACAAATGAGAAAAGTGCCTCAAAAAAATTGTAAACTTTCCCATCTAACTGTATCTATTGTTTTCTAATGAAAACAAAATTAAAAAAAAACTTTAAAGGTTAATGGCGCACACGCACTTAACAAATACAAATTATTACATTAAATAAAAGCATTAGGGTCTTTTGCACGCAGCTCTTAGGTCCGCTAAAAGATAAAGCCATAATTGGGAAATTACCGCGGCAAAAGCGCATTATTGATATTTTGCGGTCGAAAAAGGGGAAATTATTTCCTTGATTTAGCGATCATAATGTTTCCTTTTCCTGTTAGACCTTTCTGCCTTCTCCAGCGCCAAACCCAATGGCTTTTGATGTGGCTTTACAATCCTGTAGATGACCTTGAAATGTGTAATCACAGATTTTCCCATTCTAAATCTGTATTTATTATTTAGTTGGAGCATCTCTGTATACGTCTTCTCTCTCCATTTTTGATCATGATATCCCGTCAAAGATAGAGGGATTTATGTGCTTGGTCTTCATACCCCGGGTATGGAATGTTGTAGCATATTGTAGGGACCCGGCGTATCTCCACTTAGGTTTCCTCTGTCAAGAGTTCTAATCATACTGGTTAAATTAGATCGAGTATCAAACCTGTTCTTCTCGATATCTCATCTTCCACCGGGCAGAACCTTCGGGGGAAAAGGATGGGTTGAGACGACAAAGCCAGAGATTGTCGGGACATCCTTCTGAAACCTCTACCAGATCTCAGATGATCTTCTCACCTGATATACCTCTCAGGATATCATTAATTGTTCCAACTTCCATTACATCTATAGGCCTATGACTATTGCTGTACTCAGCCATAAAAACATGGTGCAGCATGATGGTGTCTCCTGTGATCTCTAAAGTATTCTAATAAAATAGCATGCAATATACTTTACTTGTTAATGTGTGTAATGCGTGCTACTGAAATCTTTAAGCTGTAAAAAATTGTGATTTTTACACTTTTAGATAAATTACAGTTACCTATCAAATACGTCACAGCTCACAATTATCAAAACAATAGAAATTCGTACTTTTTACATGTTAGAATTCGATACATGATTTTAAACTCTTTTCAAATATATATATGGGTCTAAAATGCATGGTATAACAATTTTTACATAAAACGAAAAAGGAATTTTGATTTAATGAATCAGAAAAATAACTTTCAGATAAATCGAGAAAGAATCAAAATGTCTGAAGATAAATTAGAACAGAATCCTGCTACAGGTAACATCATAACGTTAAACGTCAAAATGGCTGAACCGATCGGGCCCATATTTTTTGTACAAAGAGAAGATGCTCACTTAAAGAGCCACAATTAAAAGCTTAAGTAGTTCACAAGTGCGAATCGCCGTACAAACCTATGTTTTTTAAACAGCCAACCTTACTTGTCGTATTATGACAATTTAAGAAAAACACATTTAGCACATTGTTTCACATCAAAATTCAGATTTAATTAGGTTAAGTACCAAGTAGATATTCGAAGATGAAGTTTAACTACACTTCTTAGCTTAATTACTACCTGCGAATTAGTAAATCTTGGTTCCAACGTTATTTGGTTCAAACGGTATTTGGTTCAAACGTTATTTGGTTCAAACGTTATTTGGTTCAAACGGTATTTGGTTCAAACGTTATTTGGTTCAAACGATTAGTTTATTTTTTCTTAATCATTAATTGATTAATTATTTAAAGTATTTCTGGGATGGGTATATTTAAGAATCCCTCCACAATGGGAGATAATTTTTGAATGCTTGGGTGACAAGTTTTATCACCCTTTGGGTTTTTAACCCAAAATTTTATTTATTTTCTCCATATCAGCGAAAAACAAGCGGGGGGGGGAGAATGATTTTTCCTAGAAAATATACACCCCTAAACAATCCTTAATGAGTGAATATAAATATTTGTTAGATAAAGCAGAGAGTGAGGGGCTCATGCAGGATCCTAAAAACGTCCAGGAACAAACAGAATTTAAACCAGTGCAGCGGATGCTTTTGTACAATTTTTAAACAACAATTTTGAACATTTTTAGCGTGTTATAAAGGACAGCATGTCTGAAGAAATGTTCATAAAAATCTACCAATTTTCGGTCCAGCACTTGGACAAAATAAGAGTCGAGTTTTGCGGCCAATAGCTATTATTATAACCAAAAATGTCATTTTATTTCAGAAATATCGGGAAGGGGTCCAGAATTCGTGGCTAGAATTCTGGCAATATTTCCATTTTCAACCTAACTCCTAAATTTTCTGTTTAATAATCAGGAATTGACAGGATACATTCAAAACATGCTCCAACAGATGCAGGTCTAGATTATACAGTTAAACCAAGTACTTCGGAGCCATCCAAAAAGATTCATTCCGTTTAGTTGTTGCTTAAATCTCATCTTTATATTTTTTTTTCTTCATATTTCAGGAAAGATTCCAAATGATGTCGGATCAGATCATCACTCGTATTGACGATATGGGATCAAGGATCGACGATCTTGAGCACAACATTAACGATCTCATGTCACAAGCGGGGAACGCAAGCAATCCTGCATTAACCCAAGAAAAGGAATCCAAATAGTTTAAATTTAAAAACAATTGATTGATATCGGTTTTATATTTTTAAAAAAAACCTGTTTTTCAATCACTATTTAATCATATGGTTATTTAGGCTTTTGAAGGCTTGAATTTTCCATTTTATAATGTTTAAGATTTCCCAGATATTTAAAAAAGCCCAGTTGAAGAGCTAATTCTGATTGAGGCTACTTTGAATAAATAAAATTGATTTTGAACATGTTTCGTATTTAAATCTAATTTATTTCCAAATTGTGTTTCGAATTGCTTTTCATCTTTCTGTACACTGCCTGCCTTATTTTTTCGAGTAGATTTCTTGATTTGAATTGTTTGATTTGAAGAAATGTTTCTATTATCTTACTTATATATTAATTCTCACATTGCCCCAGAAAGGTCTTTAAAACAACATAGTAAAAAAGACAACATTTAGTTTCGGAAATACTATATTATCTAAATATTTCCCCTTCAAGTGGAACTATTACGCTGAAACTAAATGTCGTCTTTTTTACAATGCTTTTTTAAATATGCTTTGGTTGGAACAGTGTGTTCTTCAGCATATCCTAGTTGTTTCAGAGGAATGGTAAAGCAATGAGAATGAGAAGAAGAAAGATTTTGATCCTGTTTCTCACTCTTCTGATTGTTTTCATCTATTACAGGGATAGAAACATTCAAATGATGCAGCTGGTGTCCCACAAAACATGACAACTTAGCAAGACAATCTTTGATCTTTAGATTTATTTAAGACATTCAGTTGTCCATCTTGTTTCGAAAATATGGTTCTTGAAAAAATAACCAAAAAATTCTTCTAGTTCTTGGATTTCCAAAATGTAGTCTGTCTTTTTTGTGTTTTCATTATATTTTCATGGATACTGAGTTGAGGTCTTTTAAAAATAAAACAAAAATTGTCGACATCTGAACAATATTAAACATATCTCCGGTCATGTTGAGAGCACAAAAAAGGGCAGACCACATTTTGGAAATGCCAAGACATGGGGTATTTTTTTACTATTAACCTTAGAATTATATTTCCAGCATTTATTTAGGTATACATGCCGTAAATTATATAAAAGATGAAAAATGGCCGTCAAGTCGTCTTGTTACTCTCATGTTTCGTGGGATGCCCTCTATTTAAAATATAAGTAGTTCCAGAAAAATGCATCCTCACCTTACCTTCAAAAATGGCACGATTTTAGACGATAAATTACATTTTTAAGGGAAAGAAAATGATTATGAAAAAATTGTATGACATTTTTATTGTCTATTGTTTAATCAACATTAAAAAACTGTTAAAAACAAATGTGTTTTTTTGTTAAAGCGGAAAGTAATGAATTCTTGAGTTAAATTATCAGGATGGGGTAGGGGGGGGGGGTTGTCAGTTGATGTTTAATCTTCCCCTTCACCCCTGCTTTACTCCCCAATATCCGAAATGGATTTTTTCTTCATTTTGAAATGTTTCTTATTCATATTAGGTCACATGAGTCTCAAGAAAAGCAAGTGAGTTTGAAAATAAAATGTTTAATTTATGAAAAACATTCTTATAAAAAAAAATTCTATTAATCAGAACAAAGTAAAATAATTTTTATTTCAACTTTTAGGAGTGCTTAGGATCCAGATCCGTTGGATCGGCAAGATTTTGGCTTCATGGATCCAGATCCGTAAAAATATGTGGATCCACAGATCCGGATCCAAGGGGTAAAATATCAACTAAAAACTTCCAAAAAACTTTTTCTACTAAAACCAAAATCTGAACTTTTGAAAAAAAGAGAGATTATAAAATTTCCTCATTTTTGAATGGTTCATCAAGTTTTAGGATAAAAATATGCAAAAAAATTTAGTAAATCTTAAAGAAATGACCTGGATCCGGATCCGGATCCATTATTTTCCAGTGCGGATCCAGGATCCGGATCCGGATCCGCATCAAAATTAAATGGATCCTAAGCACTGCTTTTTAGATATAATTTACAGAATTTTTAGTGTA